>NW_028260992.1:0-35119 GCF_056163025.1 Triticum urartu | reverse complement strand
AGAAGAACATTTACTCCGCAATTTGGACAGAAATGGAGTTGTTAGGTTGGGATCCTGGGTAGAAACTGGTGATATTTTAGTAGGTAAATTAACGCCTCAGATAGCGAGCGAATCATCTTATATCGCGGAAGCTGGATTATTACGGGCCATATTTGGCCTTGAGGTTTCCACTTCAAAAGAAACTTCTCTGAAATTACCTATAGGTGGAAGAGGGCGCGTTATCGATGTGAAATGGATCCAAAGGGACCCGCTCGACATAATGGTTCGTGTATATATTTTACAGAAACGTGAAATCAAAGTTGGGGATAAAGTAGCCGGAAGACATGGGAATAAAGGGATCATTTCCAAAATTTTGCCTAGGCAAGATATGCCCTATTTGCAAGATGGAACACCCGTTGATATGGTCTTCAATCCCTTAGGAGTACCCTCCCGAATGAATGTGGGACAAATATTTGAAAGCTCGCTCGGATTAGCGGGGGATCTGCTAAAGAAACATTATAGAATAGCACCCTTTGATGAGAGATATGAGCAAGAGGCTTCAAGAAAACTTGTGTTTTCAGAATTATATGAAGCCAGTAAAGAAACAAAAAATCCATGGGTATTTGAACCCGAGTACCCGGGAAAAAGCAGAATATTTGATGGAAGAACAGGCGACCCCTTTGAGCAACCTGTTCTAATAGGGAAGTCCTATATCTTAAAATTAATTCATCAAGTTGATGAGAAAATTCATGGGCGTTCTACTGGGCCCTACTCACTTGTTACACAACAACCGGTTAGAGGAAGAGCCAAGCAAGGGGGACAACGAGTAGGAGAAATGGAAGTTTGGGCTTTAGAAGGATTTGGTGTTGCTCATATTTTACAAGAGATACTTACTTATAAATCTGACCATCTTATAGCTCGCCAAGAAATACTTAATGCTACGATCTGGGGAAAAAGAATACCTAATCATGAGGATCCTCCAGAATCTTTTCGAGTGCTCGTTCGAGAACTACGATCTTTGGCTCTAGAACTGAATCATTTCCTTGTATCTGAAAAGAACTTCCAGGTTAATAGGGAGGAAGTTTGATCGGAATAAATATAAATTCTTTTCTTATTTCTATTTTATGATTGACCAATATAAACATCAACAACTTCAAATTGGACTCGTTTCCCCTCAACAAATAAAGGCTTGGGCTAACAAAAACCTACCTAATGGAGAAGTCGTTGGCGAAGTCACAAGGCCCTCTACTTTTCATTATAAAACCGATAAACCAGAAAAAGATGGATTGTTTTGCGAAAGAATCTTTGGACCCATAAAAAGCGGGATTTGCGCTTGTGGCAATTCTCGAGCGAGCGGAGCTGAAAACGAAGACGAAAGATTTTGCCAAAAATGCGGGGTCGAATTTGTGGATTCTCGGATACGAAGATATCAAATGGGATACATCAAACTCGCATGTCCCGTGACTCATGTGTGGTATTTGAAAGGTCTTCCTAGTTATATCGCGAATCTTTTAGATAAACCTCTTAAGAAGTTGGAGGGCCTAGTATACGGCGATTTCTCTTTTGCTAGGCCCAGCACTAAAAAACCCACTTTTTTACGATTACGAGGTTTATTCGAAGAGGAAATTGCATCCTGTAACCACAGCATTTCTCCCTTTTTTTCTACCCCAGGCTTTGCAACATTTCGAAATCGGGAAATTGCGACAGGAGCAGGTGCTATTAGAGAACAATTAGCAGATTTGGATTTGCGAATTATTATAGAGAATTCTTTGGTCGAATGGAAGGAATTAGAAGACGAGGGGTATAGTGGAGATGAGTGGGAAGATAGAAAAAGACGAATAAGAAAAGTTTTTTTGATTAGACGCATGCAATTGGCGAAACATTTTATTCAAACAAATGTAGAACCAGAATGGATGGTTTTGTGCTTATTACCGGTTCTTCCTCCCGAATTGAGACCTATTGTTTATAGGTCTGGAGATAAAGTAGTGACTTCAGACATTAATGAACTTTATAAGAGAGTTATCCGTCGGAACAACAATCTTGCCTATCTATTAAAAAGAAGTGAATTAGCGCCAGCAGATTTAGTAATGTGCCAGGAAAAATTGGTACAAGAAGCCGTGGATACACTTCTTGATAGTGGGTCCCGCGGGCAACCGACGAGGGATGGTCACAATAAAGTATACAAATCACTTTCAGATGTAATTGAAGGTAAAGAGGGAAGGTTTCGCGAGACTCTGCTTGGGAAACGGGTCGATTACTCGGGGCGTTCTGTCATTGTTGTGGGTCCTTCGCTTTCATTACATCAATGTGGATTACCTCTAGAGATAGCAATAAAGCTTTTTCAGCTATTTGTAATTCGCGATTTAATCACGAAACGCGCCACTTCTAATGTAAGGATTGCTAAAAGGAAAATTTGGGAAAAAGAACCCATTGTATGGGAAATACTTCAAGAAGTTATGCGGGGACATCCTGTACTGTTAAATAGAGCACCTACCCTGCATAGATTAGGCATACAGGCCTTTCAACCCACTTTAGTAGAGGGGCGTACTATTTCTTTACACCCATTAGTGTGTAAGGGTTTCAATGCGGACTTTGATGGAGATCAAATGGCTGTTCATCTACCTTTATCCTTGGAAGCTCAGGCAGAAGCCCGTTTACTTATGTTTTCTCATATGAATCTCTTATCTCCCGCTATTGGGGATCCTATTTGCGTACCAACCCAAGACATGCTTATCGGGCTTTATGTATTAACGATTGGAAAGCGTCGAGGTATTTGTGCAAATAGATATAATAGTTGCAGAAACTACCCAAATCTAAAAGTAAATTACAATAATAATAATAATTTTAAATATAGGAAAGATAAAGAACCCCATTTTTCTAGTTCTTATGATGCACTGGGAGCTTATAGACAAAAACTAATCAGTTTAGATAGTCCCTTGTGGCTACGATGGAACCTGGATCAACGCGTCATTGGGTCAAGAGAAGTTCCGATTGAAGTTCAATATGAATCTTTGGGGACTTATCATGAGATTTATGCCCACTATCTAATAATGGGAAATAGAAAAAAAGAAATTCGTTCGATATACATTCGAACCACTCTTGGTCATATTTCTTTTTATAGAGAAATAGAGGAAGCCATACAAGGATTTAGTCAGGCCTATTCATACACTACCTAAACAAGAAAGTTAGATTCGGCGATGCCCCTCCCCTTTCGGGGGGCATTCCGATTTCCCTAGTATCATCATTATTTGCCACGCGAATCCAGATTGAGATTGAGGCAATTAAGTTAATTAAATTTTCGAATCACTGACTCAGGCCCATTGTCGAATCCTACTCAGCAATTGTCGAATCCTACTCAGCCGAAAAGGGGGTACTTATGTATGGCGGAACGGGCCAATCTGGTCTTTCATAATAAAGAGATAGACGGAACTGGTATGAAACGACTTATTAGCAGATTAATAGATCATTTTGGAATGGGATATACATCCCATATACTGGATCAACTAAAGACTCTGGGCTTCCATCAAGCCACTACTACATCGATTTCGTTAGGAATCGAGGATCTTTTAACAATACCCTCTAAGGGATGGTTAGTCCAAGACGCGGAACAACAGAGTTTTCTTTTGGAGAAACACTATTATTATGGGGCTGTACACGCGGTAGAAAAATTACGCCAATCTGTTGAGATATGGTATGCGACAAGTGAATATTTGAAACAAGAAATGAATTCAAATTTTCGGATAACGGATCCTTCTAATCCAGTCTATCTAATGTCTTTTTCAGGAGCCAGAGGAAATGCATCTCAAGTACACCAATTAGTAGGTATGAGAGGATTAATGTCGGACCCTCAAGGACAAATGATTGATTTACCTATTCAAAGCAATTTACGCGAGGGACTTTCTTTGACAGAATATATAATTTCCTGCTATGGAGCCCGCAAAGGGGTTGTAGATACTGCTGTGCGAACAGCAGATGCTGGATATCTTACACGTAGACTTGTTGAAGTAGTTCAACATATTATTGTGCGTAGAAGAGATTGTGGTACTATCCGAGGTATTTCTGTAAGTCCTCAAAATGGGATGACGGAAAAACTTTTTGTCCAAACACTAATTGGTCGTGTATTAGCAGACGATATATATATCGGTTCACGATGCATTGCCGCGCGAAATCAAGATATTGGAATTGGATTAGTCAATCGATTCATAACTGCCTTTCGAGCACAACCATTTCGAGCACAACCAATATATATTAGAACCCCCTTTACTTGCCGAAGCACTTCTTGGATCTGTCAATTATGCTATGGCCGGAGTCCTACTCATAGTGATCTGGTCGAATTGGGAGAAGCCGTAGGTATTATTGCAGGTCAATCAATTGGGGAGCCAGGGACTCAACTAACATTAAGAACTTTTCATACTGGCGGAGTATTCACAGGGGGTACTGCCGACCTTGTACGATCCCCTTCGAATGGAAAAATAAAATTCAATGAGAATTTGGTTCACCCCACACGTACCCGTCATGGGCAGCCTGCTTTTCTATGTTATATAGACTTGCATGTAACTATTCAGAGTCAAGATATTCTATATAGTGTGAATATTCCCTCAAAAAGCTTGATTCTAGTGCAAAATGATCAATATGTAAAATCCGAACAAGTAATTGCGGAGATTCGTGCCGGAACGTCCACTTTACATTTTAAAGAAAGGGTACAAAAGCATATTTATTCTGAATCAGACGGCGAAATGCACTGGAGTACTGATGTTTACCATGCGCCCGAATATCAATATGGTAATCTTCGCCGATTACCAAAAACAAGCCATTTATGGATATTGTCAGTAAGTATGTGCAGATCCAGTATAGCGTCTTTTTCACTCCACAAGGATCAAGATCAAATGAATACTTATGGTAAAAAAGATAGGGAAATTCTTGATTATTCAACGTCGGATCGAATCATGTCCAATGGCCATTGGAATTTTATCTATCCTTCTATTTTTCAAGATAATTCAGATTTGTTGGCGAAAAAGCGAAGAAATAGGTTCGTCATTCCATTACAATATCATCAAGAACAAGAGAAAGAACTAATATCCTGTTTTGGGATTTCGATTGAAATCCCCCTTATGGGTGTTTTACGTAGAAATACTATTTTTGCTTATTTTGACGATCCCCGATACAGAAAAGATAAAAAGGGTTCAGGAATTGTTAAATTTAGATATAGGACCCTAGAAGAAGAATATAGGACTCGAGCGGAAGACTCAGAAGAGGAATATGAGACCCTAGAAGACGAATACAGGACCCGAGAGGACGAATATGAATATGAAACCCTAGAAGAATCTAAATATGGAATCCTAGAAGACGAATACGAATATGAAACCCTAGAAGACGAATATGGGAGCCCAGAAAACGAATATGGGAACCCAGAGAACGAATATAGGACTTTAGAGAAAGACTCAGAAGAGGAATATGGGAGCCCAGAGAGCAAATATAGGACCCAAGAGGACGAATATGGAACTCTAGAGGAAGACTCAGAAGACGAATATGGCAGCCCCGGGGAAAGCGCAGAGGAAAAATATGGTACTTTAGAGGAAGACTCAGAAGAAGATTCAGAGGACGAATACGAGAGCCCAGAGGAAGATTCCATCTTAAAAAAAGAGGGTTTGATTGAGCATCGAGGAACAAAAGAATTTAGTCTAAAATACCAAAAAGAAGTAGATCGGTTTTTTTTCATTCTTCAAGAACTTCATATCTTGCCGAGATCTTCATCCCTAAAGATACTTGACAATAGTATTATTGGAGTGAATACACAACTCACAAAAAATACAAGAAGTCGACTAGGCGGACTGGTCCGAGTGAAGAGAAAAAAAAGCCATACGGAACTCAAAATATTTTCCGGAGATATTCATTTTCCTGAAGAGGCGGATAAGATATTAGGTGGCTGTTTGATACCGCCAGAAAGACAAAAAAAAGATTCTAAGGAATCAAAAAAAAGGAAAAATTGGGTCTATGTTCAACGGAAAAAAATTCTCAAGAGCAAGGAAAAGTATTTTGTTTCCGTTCGCCCTACAGTGGCATATGAAATGGACGAAGGAAGAAATTTAGCAACACTTTTCCCGCAGGATCTCTTGCAAGAAGAAAATAATCTCCAAATTCGACTTGTCAATTTTATTTCTCATGAAAATAGCAAGTTAACTCAAAGAATTTATCACACAAATAGTCAATTTGTTAGAACTTGCTTAGTAGTGAATTGGGAACAAGAAGAAAAAGAAAAGGCTGGTGCTTCCCTTGTTGAGGTAAGAGCAAATGATCTTATTCGCGATTTCCTAAGAATTGAGTTAGTCAAGTCCACTATTTCGTATACACGAAAAAGGTATGGTAGGACAAGTGCAGGACCGATTCCCCATAATAGGTTAGATCGCGCCAATATCAATTCTTTTTATTCCAAGGCGAAGATTGAATCACTTAGCCAACATCCAGAAGCTATTGGCACTTTGTTGAATCGAAATAAAGAATACCACTCTTTGATGATTTTGTCGGCATCCAACTGTTCTCGAATTGGTTTATTCAAGAATTCAAAACATCCCAATGCGATAAAAGAATGGAATCCTAGAATTCCTATTCGAGAAATTTTTGGGCCCTTAGGCGCTATTGTAGCTAGTATATCGCATTTTTCTTCATCTTACTATTTACTAACGCATAATAAAATCCTGTTAAAAAAATATTTGTTCGTTGACAATTTAAAACAAACCTTCCAAGTACTTCAAGAACTTAAATACTCTTTAATAGATGAAAATAAAAGGATTTCTAATTTCGATAGTAACATAATGTTGGATCCATTCCTTTTGAATTGTCACTTTGTCCATCATGATTCTTGGGAAGAGACATTGGCAATAATTCACCTTGGACAATTTATTTGTGAAAATGTATGTCTATTTAAATCGCACATAAAAAAATCCGGTCAAATTTTCATTGTAAATATGAATTCCTTTGTTATAAGAGCAGCTAAACCTTATTTGGCCACTACAGGAGCAACTGTTAATGGTCATTATGGAGAAATCCTTTACAAGGGAGATAGGTTAGTTACGTTTATATATGAAAAATCGAGATCTAGTGACATAACGCAAGGTCTTCCAAAAGTGGAACAAATCTTTGAAGCGCGTTCAATTGATTCATTATCCCCGAATCTCGAAAGGAGAATTGAGGATTGGAATGAGCGTATACCAAGAATTCTTGGGGTCCCTTGGGGATTCTTGATTGGAGCTGAGCTAACCATAGCCCAAAGTCGTATCTCTTTGGTTAATAAAATCCAAAAGGTTTATCGATCCCAAGGGGTACAGATCCATAATAGACATATAGAGATTATTATACGCCAAGTAACATCAAAAGTGCGGGTTTCCGAAGATGGAATGTCTAATGTTTTTTCGCCTGGGGAATTAATCGGACTATTGCGAGCGGAACGAGCAGGACGAGCTTTGGATGAATCGATCTATTATCGGGCAATCTTATTGGGAATAACAAGGGCTTCCCTGAATACCCAAAGTTTCATATCTGAAGCAAGTTTTCAAGAAACTGCTCGAGTTTTAGCAAAAGCTGCCCTACGAGGTCGCATTGATTGGTTGAAAGGCTTGAAAGAAAACGTAGTTCTGGGGGGGATTATACCTGTTGGTACCGGATTCCAAAAATTTGTGCATCGTTCCCCACAAGACAAGAACCTTTATTTCGAAATAAAAAAAAAAAATCTATTCGCGTCGGAAATGAGAGATTTTTTGTTTCTCCATACAGAATTAGTTTCTTCAGATTCTGACGTAACAAACAATTTTTATGAGACATAAGAACCCCCATAAAAATATTTTTTACTTTACTAGACTTTTGAACTTAGAACACTAACAGGTCAAATTTTAGATTTTTAAGATTTTTATTTTAATAAGTAAAACAAGTCAGTTAATTCATTAAGGTGGTTATGTTTATACCATGTATCAATGGCCAACTCTTATCTTAGTACAAGGTTCTCTCGGAACAATTATTATTTATTTCAAGCTATTTCGGATCTTTCTTAATCTTCAAAAAGAACTAAATTCCGTAATGGAATGGTAGGATTAAAAAAAAGGAAGTGTGGAAAAAATGACAAGAAGATATTGGAACATTAATTTGAAAGAGATGATAGAAGCAGGAGTTCATTTTGGTCATGGTATTAAGAAATGGAATCCTAAAATGGCCCCTTACATTTCGGCAAAGCGTAAAGGTACTCATATTATAAATCTCGCTAGAACGGCTCGTTTTTTATCAGAAGCTTGTGATTTAGTTTTTGATGCAGCAAGTCAGGGAAAAAGTTTCTTAATTGTTGGTACCAAAAAAAGAGCAACAGATTTAGTAGCATCAGCTGCAATAAGGGCTCGTTGTCATTATGTTAATAAAAAGTGGTTCAGTGGTATGTTAACGAATTGGTCGATTACGAAAACTAGACTTTCTCAATTTAGAGACTTAAGAGCAGAAGAAAAAATGGGAAAATTCCACCATCTCCCAAAAAGAGATGTGGCAATCTTGAAGAGAAAATTATCTACTTTGCAAAGGTATCTCGGCGGGATCAAATATATGACGAGATTGCCAGACATTGTGATCGTCCTTGATCAGCAAAAAGAGTATATAGCTCTTCGGGAATGTGCCATTTTGGGGATTCCTACTATTTCTTTAGTCGATACAAATTGTGACCCGGATCTCGCGAATATATCGATTCCAGCCAACGATGACACTATGACTTCAATTCGATTGATTCTTAACAAATTAGTATTTTCAATTTGTGAGGGCCGTTCTCTCTATATAAGAAATCGTTGATTAAGAATATATAGTGAATTCTTGGGCAACTGCGTAAATTTATGGAATCACTTACTTTACTATATCTTTTTTTTTGCATAGAATTTTTTTTGCATAGAAAAAAGAAGGGGAATATTGATATATATTAGAGGGTATTGATATATATTATGATCTGATGTGCTTTCTTGGTATCCTAAATATAAGATTAATACTTCAAGTTGCTGAGTTGAGAAAGAGATGGTTGAATCAAAAGAATTCCTTTTTTGAAGTTCAATTTTTATCAGAGGACAATATGAATATTATACCTTGTTCCATTAAAACACTCAAGGGGTTATACGATATATCGGGTGTAGAAGTAGGCCAACACTTCTATTGGCAAATAGGAGGTTTCCAAATTCATGCCCAAGTACTCATCACTTCTTGGGTCGTAATTACTATCTTGCTAGGTTCAGTTGTCATAGCTGTTCGGAATCCACAAACCATCCCGACCGACGGTCAGAATTTTTTTGAATATGTCCTTGAGTTTATTCGAGACTTGAGCAAAACTCAGATTGGAGAAGAATATGGTCCCTGGGTTCCCTTTATTGGAACTATGTTCCTTTTTATTTTTGTTTCGAATTGGTCGGGTGCTCTTTTACCTTGGAAAATTATAGAGTTACCCCATGGGGAATTAGCAGCGCCCACGAATGATATAAATACTACTGTTGCTTTAGCTTTACTCACGTCAGCGGCATATTTTTATGCTGGTCTTAGCAAAAAAGGATTGAGCTATTTCGAGAAATATATTAAACCAACTCCAATCCTTTTACCAATTAACATCCTAGAAGATTTCACAAAACCATTATCGCTTAGCTTTCGACTTTTCGGGAATATATTGGCGGATGAATTAGTCGTTGTTGTTCTTGTTTCTTTAGTCCCCTTAGTAATCCCTATACCGGTCATGTTTCTTGGATTATTTACAAGCGGTATTCAAGCTCTTATTTTTGCAACATTAGCCGCAGCCTATATAGGTGAATCCATGGAGGGTCATCATTGAATTGACTCTTTTTGGAAATAGTATTTTTTTTTTTTGCAGCTTAGCTCAATTCATGCATGGTTCCAGATAATCTGCTTGGTTGCAAAAAAATAGTTAGAAATGCGTATGAATATATAGCCTAGAGTTGTAGGAGAGAGAATAGAATAGACTATATTATGGAATTTTCAAAGTATATATGCATTAAGGAGGGTGGAGTCAGGCTAGATCTATACTATAATATCCTTAATGTCTATAAGTGGAGTCCTCTTTTATGCAGGTTTCCACTTTAAGCAATGATTTTAGAATCCGATTCAATAGAAAATGAGAAAATATGCAAACAAAATAGAAGAAACAAATGTATATATATAGGATATTATATTATATATTCCTAGGTTAGATTCATTATCTAATCCGATATATGGATATGGAATTCCCTTCTATGTAGTTCGGACAATTCACATTATCATTTCAATTTGATTTCAATTTGTACTTTTTAGTTACTTTACTTCTCCCCAATAGAGCTTAGAAGTAAGAATTTATTGGTTGATTGTATCCTTAACCATTTCTTTTTTTTGACACGAGGAACTACTCACCATGAATCCACTAATTGCTGCTGCTTCTGTTATTGCTGCTGGATTGGCCGTAGGGCTTGCTTCTATTGGACCTGGAGTTGGTCAAGGTACTGCTGCAGGACAAGCTGTAGAAGGTATTGCGAGACAGCCAGAAGCAGAAGGTAAAATACGAGGTACTTTATTGCTTAGTCTAGCTTTTATGGAAGCTTTAACAATTTATGGACTAGTTGTGGCACTAGCGCTTTTATTTGCGAACCCTTTTGTTTAATCTTAAAAAAAAAATTCTTTCGATTTCGATTAGATACTTTTTTCTTTTTTTAGTAAATTGGTATTTGCTTCCACAATTCCAATTATATCAATACTTTATTTAATTTACTCCTATTTATTACTCCTGGAATTATCTATTTATCGGGACAGATAATACCCCATTCTAGGAAGGGCTGAGTTGAGTATTATTAATTTAGAAGATATGCTCACCTTCTTATTTCCCGTCCTTAGTTTAGGAAAGTGGAAAGTTTTTTCCTTTTATTTTAGGAATTTTGGGAACAGAACATTTCAACAAAGGAAGTCTTTCACCGGTCAAACAAGACGTAAGACTTAATCTAAAAGAAATTACTAGATTGAATCTATTTGCATTAAAAAAACCGATCAAAAAAGGGCGAGCGAAGTAAGTGATCGAAAAACTTTGTTCTTTGTTCGTCCTATCTATAAGAGGAGAGCATATGAAAAATGTAACCCATTCTTTCGTTTTTTTAGCTCACTGGCCATCCGCTGGCAGTTTCGGGCTTAATACCGATATTTTAGCAACAAATCTAATAAATCTAACTGTAGTGGTTGGTGTTTTGATTTTTTTTGGAAAGGGAGTGTGTGCGAGTTGTCTATTTCAAGAATAGATTGGATCTATCCGGCTGCACTTTATAATATTTTTTAGTATTTTTCGGATAAATAAGAAAAGGGTGCACGATCTCGACGAATTACTTCTGAATAAATTCAGAAATCATATGGAAGAACCATAGCATTTCGCGACTCATTGGTAAATCAACTTTGATTCTCTATAAACCAAGAATGTGAGACCATTAACACGGTTAAAGCTAAACTGCTTGAAGTCCAGGCAAAAAGAGGTACTCTTTCTACAACTATATTAGTATTAGTACCAATTTAAACGGGAAATAGCTAATGTAAAATTTATCTGATATAGAACACTCATATCGATAAAATGGTTTGAACTATTTACTAGAAAAAAAAGGGGGCACCCTGCCCTTTTTTAACCAATGCCGAATCGACGACCTATGTATAAAAAAGAGAAATTTTTTGGATTTGAAGAAAAAAAAAATAAAAAAGAATTCTATTAATTTTCATTTTCCATTTATTTAGTTAGTTTTTCTTAATGAAATTGAAATTATTAACTAGAGGGCAAATAAAAATAAAGAAACAACTTTGCTGACCATGATATATTTTTATCTAGGCGGAAGAGTCCTCTTAATATTTATCTAGTCTTATATAGGTTTCGGTATATTGAAATATAAACATAAAAAAGAAGATAGAGGATAGGCTCATTACTTAAAAAAAAGATATGGAAATAGCTATAGAAAAAAAAAAAGGAGCGTGAGAGCCAAATGAATCGAAAGATTCATGTTTGGTTCGGGAAGAGATCATAAAAGTTGTAAACTTACAAAATAATCTACTTTCATTAAAAGATTTATTAGATAATCGAAAACAGAGGATCTTGAGTACTATTCGAAATTCAGAAGAATTGCGTAGAGGGACCATTGAGCAACTCGAAAAAGCTCGGATTCGATTACAGAAAGTCGAACTAGAAGCGGATGAGTATCGAATGAATGGATACTCTGAGATAGAACGAGAAAAAGCAAATTTGATTAATGCTACTTCTATTAGTTTGGAACAATTGGAAAAGTCTAAAAACGAAACCCTTTATTTTGAAAAACAAAGGGCAATGAATCAGGTCCGACAGCGGGTTTTCCAACAGGCCGTACAAGGAGCTCTAGGAACTCTGAATAGTTGTTTGAATACCGAGTTACATTTCCGTACGATTCGTGCTAATATTGGCATTCTCGGGTCCCTGGAATGGAAGAAATAATTAAATTAATTAGGCCTTGAACTTCTACTTTCGTTTAGAATTTAGGCATTATTTTTCCCCTTGCTTCCGAAAAAAGAGTCAAGAAACACTAATGGCAACCCTTCGAGTCGACGAAATTCATAAAATTCTCCGCGAACGTATTGAACAATATAATAGGAAAGTAGGGATTGAGAATATAGGTCGCGTAGTTCAAGTGGGGGATGGGATTGCTCGTATTATAGGTCTTGGTGAAATAATGTCAGGTGAATTAGTCGAATTTGCAGAAGGTACTAGGGGTATTGCTCTGAATTTGGAATCCAAAAATGTTGGGATTGTATTAATGGGCGATGGGTTGATGATACAAGAGGGAAGTTTTGTAAAAGCAACAGGAAGAATTGCTCAGATACCCGTGAGTGAGGCTTACTTGGGTCGTGTTGTAAATGCTCTGGCTAAACCTATTGATGGGAAAGGCGAAATTATAGCTTCCGAATCTCGCTTAATTGAATCTCCTGCTCCAAGTATAATTTCCAGGCGTTCCGTATACGAACCTCTTCAAACAGGGCTTATTGCTATCGATTCGATGATCCCTATAGGGCGCGGTCAGCGAGAGTTAATTATTGGGGACAGACAGACTGGCAAAACAGCAGTAGCCACAGATACAATTCTCAATCAAAAAGGGCAAGGTGTAATATGTGTTTATGTAGCTATCGGTCAAAGAGCATCCTCCGTAGCTCAAGTAGTAACTACTTTCCATGAGGAGGGGGCCATGGAATACACTATTGTAGTAGCTGAAATGGCGGATTCACCTGCTACATTACAATACCTCGCTCCTTATACGGGAGCAGCCCTGGCTGAGTATTTTATGTACCGCGAACGGCATACTTTAATAATTTATGATGATCTCTCCAAACAGGCACAAGCTTATCGCCAAATGTCCCTTCTATTAAGAAGACCTCCCGGACGTGAGGCTTATCCAGGGGATGTTTTTTATTTGCATTCACGCCTTTTAGAAAGAGCCGCTAAATTAAATTCTCTTTTAGGCGAAGGAAGTATGACCGCTTTACCAATAGTTGAGACTCAATCTGGAGACGTTTCCGCCTATATTCCTACTAATGTAATCTCCATTACAGATGGACAAATATTCTTATCTGCGGATCTATTCAATGCCGGAATTCGACCCGCTATTAATGTGGGTATTTCTGTTTCCAGAGTAGGATCCGCGGCTCAAATTAAAGCCATGAAACAAGTAGCTGGCAAATCAAAATTGGAACTAGCGCAATTCGCAGAGTTACAAGCCTTTGCACAATTCGCCTCTGCTCTCGATAAAACAAGTCAGAATCAATTGGCAAGGGGTCGACGATTAAGGGAATTGCTTAAACAATCCCAGGCAAATCCTCTCCCAGTGGAAGAGCAGATAGCTACTATTTATACCGGAACAAGAGGATATCTTGATTCGTTAGAAATTGAACAGGTAAATAAATTTCTGGATGAGTTACGTAAACATCTAAAAGATACTAAACCTCAATTCCAAGAAATTATATCTTCTAGCAAGACATTCACCGAGCAAGCGGAAATCCTTTTGAAGGAAGCTATTCAGGAACAGCTGGAACGGTTTTCTCTTCAGTAACAAATAAATTTTGCATGTCTACTCTTGTTAGTAGAATAGGAATCGTTGAGAAAGCTTTTTCATTTGAATCATGCAAAAAAGTTTTCTTTGTTTTTAGTTTAGTATAGTTATTTAAAGAATAGATAGAAATAAGATTGCGTCCAATAGGATTTGAACCTATACCAAAGGTTTAGAAGACCTCTGTCCTATCCATTAGACAATGGACGCTTTTCTTTCATATTTTATTCTTTCTTTTATTTTTTTGCTTCTTCCGAGAAAAAACTGTTAGACCAAAACTCTTTTAGGAAATCAAAAAATCCAGATACAAATGCATGATGTATATATTATATCATGCATATATCATAAAGAAGGAGTATGGAGGCGGTAGTGGGAATCGAACCCGCAACCCCAAGGTTATGAGCCTTATGAGCTACCAAACTGCTCTATACTCTTAAACTAAAGAGGGGTAACTAGTGGATAAAAGAGGGTTGGATACGCCCCTCTACCAATATCTATACAAATAGAATAGTCCATTTATACAGAATGGTAAAGAGGGCTCCTCTATGATTATCAATTCCAGAAATCCATACAAATACGAAAGGGTATTTTATCCTTACCAACTGGATCTTGTTGCACCCGGTAACAAACATTCATAAACCATTTCTCGAAGTACGTGTCCGGATAGCCCAAAATGTCGATAGTTAGCTCTAGGTCTTCCGGTCAAAAAACAACGTCGATGAAGGCGTGTAGGTGCACTATTACGCGGTAGGGATTGCAATTTTTCTCGCATTTTCGTTTTTTCACTCAAACTCAAGGGAGAAACTTTGCTTCTTATCTTTTTTTTTAAAGATTGACGAATCAAATGATATTTCTGTTCTAATTTCTGCCGCTTCTTCTCCCTCTGAATCAAACTTTTTTTTGCCATAATGTGTCGTTGCTATTATTACCAAGTATACGGTTCTAATCCTAGATGGAAAAATAAATAGAAAAAGAAATCTAAAAAGGCAGATCCTCCCTCTCTATCAAGAGTAATGAACTAGGTGCTGATACAGTACAAAAAAACAAACTAAATTAACCAAACTTGCCTGATGTTGAGGCAATCAAGAAAGCTGCATAAGTGAATATATAACCCACGGAAAAGTGAGCTAATCCAACCAATCTTGCTTGCACAATGGAAAGAGCCACGGGCTTATCTCTCCAGCGAATTAAATTAGCTAAAGGTGTGCGTTCATGAGCCCATGCTAAAGTCTCAATTAATTCCTGCCAATACCCCCGCCAGGAAATTAAGAACATAAATCCAGTAGCCCAAACAAGATGTCCAAATAAGAACATCCACGCCCATACCGATAAACTATTCATCCCAAAAGGATTATATCCATTGATAAGTTGTGAAGAGTTTAACCATAGGTAATCTCTTAACCATCCCATCAAATAAGTGGAGGATTCATTAAATTGTGAAACGTTGCCCTGCCATAATGTGATATGTTTCCAATGCCAATAAAAAGTAACCCACCCAATGGTATTTAACATCCAGAAAACTGCCAAATAAAATGCGTCCCAAGCAGAAATATCACAAGTACCGCCGCGCCCTGGGCCGTCACAAGGAAAACTATATCCAAAATCCTTTTTATCTGGCATTAATTTGGAACCGCGTGCATCTAAAGCGCCCTTTACTAAAATCAATGTAGTTGTATGCAAACCTAGAGCAATAGCATGATGAACCAAGAAATCCCCAGGTCCTATTGTTAAGAAAAGCGAATTACTATTCTCATTAACAGCATTCAACCATCCGGGCAACCATAGGCTTCGACCCGCATTGAAAGCGGGGCCATTCGTTGAAGATAAGAGTATATCGAACCCATATGTCGTCTTGCCATGAGCAGATTGTATCCATTGGGCAAATATAGGTTCGATCAAGATTTGCTTTTC
Organism: Triticum urartu; assembly: GCF_056163025.1. Classification (NCBI taxonomy): domain Eukaryota; kingdom Viridiplantae; phylum Streptophyta; class Magnoliopsida; order Poales; family Poaceae; genus Triticum; species Triticum urartu. The sequence continues at coordinate 19,142 of NW_028260992.1, read as the reverse complement.
TGGAGTACCAAAAGCAAGCATGACGTCGTTATGAACATAAAGGCCCAAGGTATGGAATCCTAGAAAGAGGCTAGCCCAACTTAAATGAGATATGATAGCTTCTTTATGGTCTAACATTCTTGCCAATACATTATCCTCATTCTGTTCCGGATTGTAATCCCTAATGAAAAAAATAGCTCCATGAGCAAAAGCCCCTGTCATGATGAACCCTGCAATATATTGGTGATGAGTATATAAAGCAGCTTGAGTAGTAAAGTCTTGTGCTATGAATGCATAAGGAGGTAAAGAGTACATATGTTGAGCTACTAAGGAAGTAATAACCCCTAAAGAAGCTAGAGCAAGACCTAACTGAAAATGAATCGAATTGTTGATTGTGTCATAAAGGCCCTTATGCCCACGCCCTAATCGACCCCCCGGAGGAGTATGCGCTTCTAAAAGATCTTTAATACTGTGCCCAATTCCGAAGTTAGTTCGATACATGTGACCGGCAATGAGAAAAATAAATGCAATAGCTAAATGATGGTGAGCCATATCGGTCAGCCACAAACTTTGTGTTTGTGGATGGAATCCCCCAAGAAGAGTTAGAATGGCAGTTCCCGCTCCTTGAGCGGTACCAAATAAATGATTACTCGAATCAGGGTTTTGGGCATAAAGATTCCATTGACCCGTCAAAAGGGGTCCCAACCCCTGGGGATAGGGTAATACATCTAAGAAATTATTCCATCGAACGTACTCCCCCCTGGATGCGGGAATAGCAACATGAACTAAATGTCCTGTCCAAGCCAAAGAACTTACCCCGAAAAGTCCTGACAAATGATGATTGAGACGAGATTCCGCGTTTTTGAACCACGAAAGGCTTGGTTTCCATTTGGGTTGTAGATGTAACCAACCCGCTATTAAGGACAGCGTAGAAAGAAATAATAGAAAAAGAGCTCCAGTATAAAGATCCTCATTGGTGCGTAATCCTATTGTATACCACCACTGATAAACTCCAGAATAAGCAATATTCACTGGACCAGCAGCACCTCCTCGAGTAAAGGCTTCCACAGCGGGTTGACCAAAATGAGGATCCCAAATCGCATGAGCAATAGGTCTTACGTGTAAAGGATCCTGTATCCATGATTCAAAATTTCCTTGCCAAGCTACATGAAACAGATTTCCGGACGTCCATAGAAAGATTATTGCTAATTGCCCAAAGTGAGAAGCAAAAATGTTCTGATAAAGACGTTCTTCAGTAATATCATCATGACTTTCGAAATCATGTGCGGTAGCAATACCAAACCAAATACGACGAGTAGTGGGGTCCTGAGCTAAGCCTTGGCTAAACCTGGGAAATCTTAATTCCATAATGCCTTTCAAATCCTCCTAGCCACTATCCTACTGCAATAATTCTCGCTAAGAAGAATGCCCATGTCGTGGCAATTCCACCCAGAAGGTAATGGGTTACTCCTACAGCGCGTCCTTGTATAATGCTCAAGGCTCTAGGCTGAGTAGCAGGAGCAACTTTTAATTTGTTATGAGCCCAAACGATAGATTCAATGAGTTCTTGCCAATAACCACGGCCGCTGAATAAAAACATTAAACTGAAGGCCCAGACAAAATGAGCACCTAAGAAAAAAAGACCATATGCAGATAATGAAGAACCATAAGACTGAATGACTTGCGATGCCTGTGCCCACAAGAAATCTCGAAGCCACCCATTAATCGTAATGGAACTCTGTGCAAAGTTTCCCCCTGTAATATGAGTTACCACCCCTTGATCACTTATAGTACCCCAAACATCCGACTGCATTTTCCAACTGAAATGGAAAATGACTACCGAAATTGCATTGTACATCCAGAATAAACCTAAGAAAACATGATCCCAGGCGGATACTTGACATGTTCCCCCTCGGCCAGGCCCATCGCAAGGAAAGCGAAAACCTAGATTTGCTTTATCGGGTATCAAACGGGAACTCCGAGCAAATAAAACACCTTTCAAAAGTATTAATACAGTCACATGTATGGTAAATGCATGAATGTGATGGACTAAAAAATCTGCGGTTCCTAATGGAATAGGTAACAAAGCCACTTTGCCACCTACTGCTACTAACTCGCGCCGCCTCCCCACGTTAAGCTAGTACTTGTTGTTGCACCAGGAGCTGTTACGCCAGGCGCAGTAGCATGGATATTTTGTACCCATTGAGCAAAGATAGGTTGTAATTGTATGGCAGTATCCGAAAACATATCTTGTGGACGGCCTAAAGCACTCATGGTATCATTATGAATGTACAAGCCAAAACTGTGAAAACCTAGAAATATACATACCCAGTTAAGGTGGGATATGATTGCATCGCGGTGTCTAAGGACGCGATCTAATAGATCGTTGTATCGAGTAGTTGGATCATAGTCTCTTACCATAAAAATTGCTGCATGTGCAGCAGCACCGACTATTAGAAATCCGCCAATCCACATGTGGTGTGTGAACAAGGAAAGTTGTGTACCATAGTCAGTAGCTAGGTATGGATAGGGAGGCATAGAATACATATGATGAGCTACAACAATGGTTGTAGAGCCTAGCATAGCTAGGTTAAGAGATAATTGAGCATGCCATGACGTTGTTAAGATTTCATAAAGACCCTTATGGCCTTGTCCTGTAAATGGGCCCTTGTGAGCCTCCAAAATATCTTTAAGTCCATGGCCAATACCCCAATTGGTCCTATACATATGACCTGCGATTAGGAAAAGAATAGCAATAGCTAAATGATGGTGCGCAATATCGGTCAGCCAGAGACCACCGGTTACTGGATCTAGTCCTCCGCGAAAAGTCAGAAATTCTGCGTATTTGGACCAATTTAAAGTGAAAAAAGGGGTTGCTCCTTCGGCAAAACTAGGATAAAGTTGAGCCAAAAGGTCCCGATTCAAGATAAATTCATGAGGAAGTGGTATCTCTTTAGGATCCACCCCAGCGTCAAGAAATTGGTTAATTGGTAAAGATACATGAATTTGGTGCCCCGCCCAAGAAAGAGACCCAAGTCCTAATAATCCCGCTAAGTGGTGATTCAACATGGATTCTACATCTTGGAACCAGGCCAATTTGGGAGCGGCTTTGTGATAATGGAACCAACCAGCAAAAAGCATTAACGCTGCAAAAATCAATGCACCAATTGCAGTACAATAGAGTTGTAATTCACTAGTTATTCCAGATGCTCGCCAAAGCTGAAAAAAACCAGAGGTTATTTGGATTCCTCGGAAACCCCCGCCTACATCACCATTCAATATTTCTTGCCCTACTATAGGCCAAACTACCTGAGCACTGGGTCCAATGTGAGTAGGATCACTTAGCCATGCTTCATAATTGGAAAAACGGGCGCCATGAAAGTACATGCCACTCAACCAAAGAAAGATAATGGAAAGTTGCCCGAAATGAGCACTAAAGACTTTTCGAGAAATCTCCTCCAAATCACCAGTATGACTATCGAAATCGTGAGCATCAGCATGTAGGTTCCAGATCCAAGTGGTAGTATCAGGGCCCTTAGCTAGTGTTCTTGAGAAATGGCCGGGTCTGGCCCATTCCTCAAAAGATGTTTTTACAGGATCCCTATCCACAACAATTTTTACTTCTGGTTCCGGCGAACGAATAATCATTAAGTCCTCCTCTTTCCGGACAAGACATACAAAGAGACCCGCCAACTGTCTTTTTAGTGAATCTTTGAAAGATATATATTTTGAAAGATAGATTTTGAAAGATAGATTTTGAAAGATAGATATTGTGATTAGTTCTTTTCTTTACTATCTACCATCCTTCTATTTTTTTTTTAGTTATTCACTGGAGCAATTATATATTGAAGTCAATCCGAGGCAAGTGTTCGGGTCTATTATGACATAAAGATTAGGTGCCTAACGGACATTGTTTATCTTGAAAAACAAATATTTCTCGACGTAAGAAAAAAATCTTTTTTATTTTTAATTTAAGAAACTAGTGTATTTTTTTTGAGGGCATAAGCTCCTATCTATATCTACTTTCCTTGAGCATAATATAGGGTTTTTTATTTGATTCTAAATTCCAAGATAACTCATTAGAATTATTAATAAGATGGTCCTAATATATTAGCAATATTTAGATTGCCCCCTCTTTTTATTCACTTTATTACTTCTATTCTAGACCCTATCCCTATGGTTTATTCTTATGAAATATCATATAAAATAGAAGGTATAAGAAATGGATATAATGAAATTCTTGATTCGATCTTACGACCTAATTTATTTGATTAATGGATCAACAACCAAACCACCCATTTTATGAAAAAGAAGGAGCATGGTCTTATTCAAATTCAAAGCGCTTCGTAATCTTCAACCAGTTCTGTGCTTCAATATAATTTCCCGGAGTAAGCGCTATAGCTTGTTTCCAATATTCAGCAGCTTGATCAAACCAAGCTTCCGCAATTTCCGAATCACCCTGTAGAATGGCCTGTTCTCCTCGGTCGGAATAGGAAGTTCCTTCCCTTAGAACCGTACTTGAGAGTTTCCTACCTCATACGGCTCAGAAATTGCTATCTGAATTTCCCCTATCTTAACTGAATTCGATTTATCAAAAATCGATCCAATTTGTTCTTGGGTTAAGCAGAAGAAATTAATTACCTAAGTTTCAAACCCTAATTTTTATCAATAATCAGTTTGATCTTTTTTCCCACCTTCAGAAGAATGAAGCATAGATAGATATAGAGCCTTCGTTCAAATTTTCTGAGAGGTAACTATCCCGGTTTCATATATGAAATCTCTATAGAATCCTTGAAAAAGACTTTTTTCCATAAGAAAGAAAAAAGAACTTACTATCTTTGGGATCTGATACTACACCGCTGCTTAATCCCTTAGTGGATCGGCTCTATTACATAAGCGGATTCCTAAATTTTGCCCCATATCATGGGATAAGTAAGCAGTTTTTTTTAGTTGTATCGACCCAGTCGCTCACTAATTGATCTTTACGGTGCTTTCTCTATCAATTTGAGAAACTTTATCCATAGAGTAGTAGTATAGGCCATACTTTCTTCGTTTTTTGATTCTCGTGAAGTGTCCTTCCTTCCTACAGCTGATAGGGAAAAATCGTTGTTTTTACGATCCCTATGTAGAAAGCCCTTTTTTTCTAGTATTTACTAGAAAATTTGATCCTCTCTTTTTTTTTTTTCTTTCTATAGTGGAGATAGTCGCACGTAATGACAGATCACGGCCATATTATTAAAAGCTTGCGGTAAGAAGGGGTTTCGTTCTAGTGCCCGGAAATAATATTCCAAAGCCTTTGTATGCTCTCCATTGCTTGTGTGTATAAGGCCTATGTTATAGAGTATATAACTTCGATCATAGGGATCGATTTCTAGTCGCGTAGCTTCATAATAATTTTGCAAAGCTTCCGCATAATTTCCTTCGGATTGAGCCAACATCCGTTACGGTCGTTCATTCTATTCAAAAAATCTCCGTTCCAAAACCGTACATGAGGTTTTCATCTCATACGGCTCCTCCCTTCTGTACATAATAGTACTAAGCGAAATAATCTATAGAATCAAAATAGAATTAGTCCCGTCTCATTATGAACCGAAAGGGGCTGGTATTTTTCCAAGAAATCTCTAGCCAACCTTCCCACAAGAGGTTTTTCTTAACACCAATGAATTCTATTAATGCTAGAGGAAAACGATAGCTCCAATAATTTCTTTGTTCTCAACGCCTCCTATTTAGAGGAATTAGCTACTTCAACGATCTTTGATGGTTATAGGGGTATCCAAAGTACAAACCTGATGGTTGTTTGTTATCCCAACCATTCTTCCCAGCCCTGATACCGATCAGGAAAGGGGTAATTTCTAACAAAGTTTTTCTCTTGTTGATTCCTATTTCTAGGTGTAGTGCTTTTCTCCCCTATGCTGCCTACGGATACTAATAGAGTAGGATTGGCCTGTAATCCATACCATACCATATCCTGTAGGTGTAACCTTTCGCTCAATACTCAAATCTACAATTGAAGTATCTGAAGCCGCATCAATCGAGGATACACGACGGAAGGAATTGTTAGTTCGCCTCACCTTCCCGAAGCGTGGGTTTGTTTGCTTTACAAATTTGGTTCTCTCTATGCCAACCCCCCTCTCTTTTTCGTAAGACTGAGGTATAGGTAGGGCTAAAAAAAAGCAAAAAAAAGAGTCAAATCGCACCATCTCTATAATAAGTAAATGCCTTTTTTTCTCCTGAGGTTGTCGGAATTATTCGCAATAAAATATTGGCTACAATTGAGGAGGTCTTATCAATGAAATTTCCATTTCCACGGGATCTAGGCATAATTCCCAACCCATTCTATATAGAATTGTTTTCATTCCTTCACAAAATAACATAAAAACAAACACATTCGATTCTTATAATTATAAATAGATTGATCCATATGCTCTACTCTAAATCCATATGCTTTAAATGGATAAGAGAGATATGGATTTTCCGCTCAGCTCAAATTGTATCCTTTTCCTTCTGCTTGGACACGAAGAGATATGAAATATTTGACTAAGACTGGATTTCATTCCACTTTCCTATTTCTGAACAACAACTTATGTTATCAACTATTTCGTGTTTTCAAAGTTATTAATTGTCTCATACCCTATTTTTGATTTCGATAGTATGGTGTAGCGTATCTTATGCAAACGGAATTCTAAGGTTTCTTTATTTTATTATGCAATAAGAAGAATTCTTCCATTTTCTTTTTCTTTAGTTGCGGGAAAACCCAAATTAAAACTTTTATTTTATAGCGAGCGCAATTTCTAGTAAAAAATCCTGTATCCTTCCACTTAGATCAAAAGGAATTTTTCCAATAGAACTATGGAACCCCCGAGTGGTTGCGGTTGTACCTGTACTGCAGGAATAAGAAAACTCGCTATTCACTCAGTTTATTTTCCATAATAAGTTATGTAGGAGAGATGGCCGAGCGGTTCAAGGCGTAGCATTGGAACTGCTATGTAGACTTTTGTTTACCGAGGGTTCGAATCCCTCTCTTTCCGTTTTTCTTAATTCATCAACGTTAAGGATCACAATGTATCAAATCAAATAACAATTTTTTCCAGCAATAATATAATATCTTATATTATCTTATTTTGATTTAATAGAAATTAGAAATTCTCTATAGCAAATTACTGTGGTATGTAAAATACACATAGAGGAAAAAAGAAAAAAGGATCCTAATCCTAGGGTTAATCAATTTTAGCTAGTTGATGGGAAAATACAAATTAATGGTAATGGTCTTAGGGCGATTTAGTTCGGGGAAAGGGGAAGGGGAAGAAAATTCTATGAACCTTTCCTTTTTTCGTTAAGTTCAAGTCTGACGAGAGTAATATTCTACAACTAACAACTCATTTATTTTGAGACCGACCCACTTCCTATCTAGGATTTTATTTACTAGTCCTTTATATTCCAACGTGTCAATCGCCAAATGCTTTGGCAATTTCCCCGGGTCCGATGAAGCAATATAATTTTGAACCAGACCTTTTGATCTTTGGTTATCTTTCGTAGTAATAATATCTCGGGGTTTGCAACGAAAACTTGGTATATTGACTATACGACCATTAACTAAAATATGTCTATGGTTGACTAATTGGCGGGCCCCAGGAATGGTTGAAGCCATACCCAATCGAAAAAGGATATTATCCAAACGCATTTCAAGTAATTGTAGTAAAACCTGGCCTGTTGACCTTTTTGCTTTTCCAGCGATATGTACATATCTAAGTAATTGTCGTTCTGTCAGACCATAATGAAAACGCAATTTCTGTTTTTCTTGAAGACGAATACGATATTGCTCCTTTTTCCCAGAATTGAATTTTTTTTTAAGATTACTTCCGGATTTAGGTGTTTTTCTAGTGAGTCCTGGTAAAGCTCCCAGACGGCGTATTTTTTTTAAACGAGGTCCTCGATAACGGGACATGAAGACTCCTTTTTTTATTTTATTGAAATTTCATTTTACACAATTAATTTCATTGTATTTACATTACAGAATACATCGAAATTAAAACTGAATTAAACTACAGGATAAACAGAGTAAAATCAACTAAAGTACCCCAAAAAATGGAATTTCATCAAAATCTTTTTTTTTTGTATATATATTATTTATTTTATTGTTTTGTATCTAGCAAAATTGTAAGGTAAAAAACATAAAAGATCCTGGATTCTCCATTTAATTCGGAAAAAAAGAGATTCTTGTTCGTAGAACATCGATAGAGAAAAAAAAGCCGACTATCGGATTTGAACCGATGACCCTCGCATTACAAATGCGATGCTCTAACCTCTGAGCTAAGTGGGCTTACATAACGGAAATAGTGTAACAAATAGAAATAGGTATAGTATAGGAAATCCGTAAAATCTCAGATATTAGTTATTAATCTTAGCTATTAACTAGTTCTAAATTTGAAGTTATACTTATAAAAATAAAAAAATACTAAAACTTCTTAAAGATAAAGTTAGCTTGATATGCTTAACTATAGGATATTAAAAAATAAAATTATAGAATTTATTGGTATTTTCATTCGATCATTATAGACTTTATTATTTGTTAATAATTTGAGGATTAATATTTCACTAAGGGGAACATAGAGTCAGAGTAAATAAAATTGCTAATTCTGATTAGAAAAAAAGAATAAATATCAAGCGTTATAGTATAATTTTGAATACTATAAAAAAGTAAGACGGGAGGTGGGGGAGATAAAAACTTTTGGATATATTGATTCGGATTGAATTGCAAATACATCAAGGATAGAATCAATTCAATTCTGAATTGCAATAAGCAAGCGAGGTCTCTCAAATAGAGTCGAACTGAACTGCTAGACTACGTTGAGTGATGAACTCAATGATTCAAAAAAAAAACTAAGAGATGGATGAAATTACACAAGGAATCCTGGTCTCAAAGAAGAGGGAAATGGGGATATGGCGAAATCGGTAGACGCTACGGACTTGATTGTATTGAGCCTTGGTATGGAAACCTGCTAAGTGGTAACTTCCAAATTCAGAGAAACCCTGGAATTAAAAAAGGGCAATCCTGAGCCAAATCCGTGTTTTGAGAAAACAAGGGGTTCTCGAACTAGAATACAAAGGAAAAGGATAGGTGCAGAGACTCAATGGAAGCTGTTCTAACGAATCGAGTTAATTACGTTGTGTTGTTAGTGGAATTCCTTCTAGTTCTAAATTAGAGAAAGAGGGGTTTTATACCTTATACATTTAATAAACACGTATAGATACTGACATAGCAAACGATTAATCACAGAACTCATATTATATTCTAATTATAATATAGGTTCTTTATCTTTTTTAAAAATGAAATTAGAAATGATAATGATTATGAAATAAAAAACTCATATCATAATTTTTTTTTTTCATTATTGTGAATCCACTCCAATCGAATATTGAATAATCAAATTCTTCAATTAAAATTCAAAGTTTTCGAGATCTTTAAAAAAGTGGATTAATCGGACGAGGACAAAGAGAGAGTCCCATTCTACATGTCAATACTGACAACAATGAAATTTCTAGTAAAAGGAAAATCCGTCGACTTTATAAGTTGTGAGGGTTCAAGTCCCTCTATCCCCAAATCCTCTTTTATTCCCTAACTATACTATATTATTATTATTTATCCTCTTTTTTTTTTTCTTTTTATCAATGCACTTTTTTTTCTTTTTATCAATGCAATGGGTTTAAGATTCATTAGCTTTCTCATTCTACTCTTTCACAAAGGAATGCGAAGAGAACTCAATGGATCTTATCCTATTCATTGAATAGATTTCTTTTTTATTAGAGTATCGGCAAGAAATCTTGGTTATTCACTCTATTTTTAAGTTTTATTTAAGTAAACCATGCACAATGCATAGGACTACCCCCCCCATTTTCAAATTTAAAATTTGAAATACTTTAATTAATTTTTAGTCCTTTTAATTGACATAGATACAAATACTCTACTAGGATGATGCACAAGAAAAGGTCAGGATAGCTCAGTTGGTAGAGCAGAGGACTGAAAATCCTCGTGTCACCAGTTCAAATCTGGTTCCTGGCAGAGAAAAAAAAAAAAAAGATCCACCGAATAGGTATTGATCCAAATACCTCGAGATGGATTGTGATACATATTCATTAATAATATTTATTCATCTAAGTGGATAAATCTATAATATAAATATAGAGGCACTTCTTTTTCTTTTTAAAGAAGTTTTAAAATATATCTTTTCTTTATGATAAAGAAGGGGGTGAGATTCCCCTTTATTTTTTTGCGTTTCTTAATTTTGTATTCCGCTATTCCGACGAATATTTTTTTAGTCTTGCTTATCTTTATCTTATCTTATTTTCCTAGTTGTGCTAAGTAATGTGCGCGGTACAAAGTTCCTGGTAGAGAACTTCTTTGAGTCATCCTATTTTTCTGTTCATATGAAGGAAATTAATATGCGATTTTCAAAATAGGGGAATCCAAATGAAACCCTTTTTTTGCTCAGTCTATCTGGAATGCTTTTGTATAATTAGGAATTAATTATAAATAGGTATTCCGTTTCATCTAGGAAAAGAACCTAAAAATATTCCTTGACTTGAATAAAATCTGGAGTTGTGTTGTATAAGTGAGCATGAATTTCTTATCATTCAATGAGCATCTTGTATTTCATAAAAATTGGGGGTTATATAATCCTTACGTAAGGGCCAGCCTATCCAACTTTCAGGCATTAGGATACGTTTAAGGCGCGGATGATTATCATAAGAGATTCCCACCATATCATAAGATTCGCGTTCTTGAAAATCGGCACTTCTCCAAATCCAGAAGACAGACGGAATTCTAGGATTATCCTTTTGGGCAAAGACTTTTATGCAGACTTCTTCTGGATTATCTATACCATATTGTATTCTCGTAAGATGATACACGCTAGCTAAAGATCCACCGGGTGCTACATCATAAGCACATTGGGAGCGTAAATAATTGTAACCATATACATATAAAATGACAGCAATGGAATCCCAATCCCCTGCTTTTATTTGTAAAGTCTCTATTCCTCGGTGATCAAAGCCCAAAGATCTATGAACCACCTCATGTTTGACTAGCCAATTAGATAACCAACCCTGCTGCATTGTCTTCATCTCTCCCTCTTTGTATAAATATTTCACATTTCGGATGCAAGTTTGAAAGATTGCCCTGCTTTTTATTTTTCTACACAAAAGAGCCCCTCTCCTAATTCACTAATTTGTAGGAAGGTACTGAACTTTTGGATTTGAAAAAAGTTTCAGAAGATATATCTAATGTAGATGGTGATTGATAGAGCAATTCTTGCTCATAAGTTCCTGTATGAGTACTGCGCCTAACATAAAGCTTGTGACTGGTAGTAAAACATCTATTTTTATTTTGAGATAGAGTTTGATCCTCAACTATTTCTCGCGATATCTTCTTACGAAGTTTTGTTAGGGCATCTATAACTGCCTCCGGTTTAGGTGGGCAGCCCGGCAAGTAGACATCCACAGGAATTAACTTATCAACTCCCCGAACAGTACTATAGGAATCCGTACTGAACATTCCCCCTGTAATAGTACAGGCTCCCATAGCAATGACGTATTTTGGTTCAGGCATTTGCTCGTATAATCTCACTAAAGAGGGAGCCATTTTCATTGTTACCGTACCGGCTGTTAAAATTAGGTCTGCTTGCCTAGGACTTGATCTTGGTACCAATCCATAACGATCAAAGTCGAATCGTGAGCCTATTAATGAAGCAAATTCAATGAAACAACAACTGGTACCGTATAGAAGGGGCCATAAACTGGAGAGTCTTGACCAATTCGAAAGATCATTTGGTGTAGTTGAAATAACAGAATTGGAACTTGTTTGGTCAAGTAAGGGAAACTCAATCAAATTCATAACTGTCTCAATAGAATCTTTTCCTTCTTTTTTTTTGTCTAAATATTCAGTTAAGACCATTCCAAGGCTCCTTTTCGCCATGCATAAACTAAACCAACAACTAAGATAAGCACGAAAATCAAAGCTTCGATAAAAACGGATACACCCAATACGTCGAAACTCATTGCCCAAGGGTATAGAAAGACGGTTTCCACATCAAAAACAACAAAAACGAGCGCAAACATATAATAGCGTATTCGGAATTGTACCCAAGCCCCTCCCATGGGTTCTATACCCGATTCATAACTAGAAAGCTTCTCTGGTCCTTCACTAACCGGGGCTAAAAGTCCTGAAATCGAAAATGCCAAAATAGGAATAAGGCTTGCTATTATTAGAAATGTCCAAAAAATATCATATTCGTGAAGCAGAAACATAATGTACTCCCATTAATGTGGAATAGGCGGAACTTAAATTAGTCAATTCAATTCAGCATTGTCAATTTATCCAGAACTTCTCTCTTTTCCTCGGTGAAACAAGAATCTTTTTTGTTCAAACAAAAGCGCTTAGTTTAAGTTTAGCCTTTGTTTCCTCTGTGCTGCATCTTCTTTAAAGATTCATCCAATGGAATCCCAACTCCCTTTCTTTTGGATTTCCATTCTATTTAGATATGGTGTATGTAGATCTAATTCTTATATAAAGAAAACTTTCTCGTTTCACTTTGTCTCGCTTTCTCTAGAATCTCTAGAAAAAAGAATAGCTCTATCCTTTATTTAATATTTAATAATAAAATAATAAGAGACTATTAAATAAAAATGAGAATACTACTAAATTAGAACCTAATTAAGATAGTAGGACTAATCTATGCAGTATAATTAATGAGAAGTAATACTATAAAATAAAAATAAAGAACTCTATTTCAGAACTATGAGACAGAATATTCTGTTTTCTTATTTACTCTTTACTTTATTTTTTCTATTTAAAGTTGATCAATTTACATAATGTATCTATAAACAAAGTAATAAATATACTTAAAACAAAGTAGGAATTCGCAAAATGGATAAAATCATTGCAGTTATTATAGGGAAGTCTAGAGATATCCTATTTGAAGGAGGACGGGATTCAAATCAGGGAAAGGATCCTTTCTTCTATTGATTTGATAGAAATTCGTTTTTCTTTTCCTGTCTGTATGATTTTGATTTTCGATGAATGAGCCTTTGGTAATGCTTTTATCTCTATTCTATGTCGCAGGCGCCTATCCAGTCTATAAACAAATACTAATGAGAAAATGAAAACTATACTAAACTAAAGAAAACATAGGATAGAGATCCTAAAATCTAAAAAAGGGCATATTAGGGCTATACGGATTCGAACCGTAGACCTTCTCGGTAAAACAGATCAAACGGATTATTATCGAAATGATTTGAACTGTTTCAAAGACCCAACATGCATTTTTTTGCATTGGGCTCTTTCATAAACTGATTTAAAGATCAGTTAGTCCACCATAGTTTTTCTTTACGGAAAGATAATGAGATGGCTCCCTGTGCTCTGATTGATTTTTTGTATTATGATCTATCTAGGAGCAATACCAAAGTGTTTCAAAGGAGGATTACCTTGACTTAGGTCTGCCTCCGGTCTAAATTAAATCAACCTAAGTGAAATGGAGTCTCTATCGTTCCACTGCAAGAGTTAACTATGAGACTTCATACACCTTAAAGTTCATAGAACGAAAAGAAGTTTTTTGGAGGCCCTTATCCTCATTACGCCTAGCATTTAGTGGGCTGGATATTTACCTTATCAACTAGCAAATCCATAAGGGTTCTATTTGATTAGGCACCTGAATTGGCACCTGAATCGGACTGAACCGACTGTTTGTCAGGCTACTGTTCTCCTATTCTCTCGAATCTATGAAGTAAGACATTGATTTTGCAATAAGATCGATTATGTTCATTGCATAATAAGCTCCTTTGAAAAGCATTGGCGCACGTGTAAACGAGTTGCTCTACCGAACTGAGCTATAGCCCTTATCAGAGATATCTTAACATATAGATAATTTCTTGTCAAGATGAATATTTTCTAATGCCAGAGGATACCCCTTTGATCTGTATCTGTTTAGTATTTAGTTTAGTATTTAGTATATAACAGACCAATAACAGAGCGGTATTGCTTAGAAAAGGGATTCAATATATAATCGATCGAAGTAATGGGTCTTCCTTTGTGGTGATAAATTGCCTACTTAACTCAGTGGTTAGAGTATTGCTTTCATACGGCGGGAGTCATTGGTTCAAATCCAATAGTAGGTAAGTAGGTAGAAAAATTACTAGATAGCATTGGACTTACTTCGCTTCGCTATCTAATAACTTTTTCTACCCCTCTTCCCTTTTTCTTTGTATCAACTATAAACCACTGGATTGTCTTCAATTGGATGGGGGAATCCAATTGACAGCCTCGATTCGTATCCTAGCTCGTCTGAGAGCGAGCTTCGCTTCAACCAAATCTTTCGTACCCTCAGCTTTACTCAAGTTAGCTTCGGCTATTTCAAGTGCCTTTTGAGCTTCTTCCGGATCAATATCACTACCCAGTTCCGCATCATTTCCTAAAATGATGATCTCATTATTAACTATTCTCGCAAAACCGCTCCACAGAATCGCTGTTAACCATTGGTCGTTGAGGAGGCGTATTCTCAAAGGACCCATATCTACTGCTGTGTTAATGGGGGCGTGGTTTGGTAATACGCCAATTTGGCCACTATTAGTGGATAAAATGATTTCTTTCACTTCACAATCCCAAATAATTCGCTTAGGAGTCAGTACATAAAGATTTAATTTCATTTCTTCGATTTGTTCTCCTCTTCTAAGGTTATAGCTTTCGTGCTAGCTTCATCGATGTTACCCACCAAATAAAAAGCCTGTTCAGGTAGGCCGTCTAATTCTCCGGAAAGGATTAGTTGAAATCCCCTAATAGTTTCCGCAAGAGCAACATACTTTCCTGGAGAACCAGTAAAAACTTCTGCCACAAAGAACGGTTGTGATAAGAAACGCTCAATTTTTCTTGCTCTTGCTACAGTTAAACGATCCTCTTCCGATAATTCATCCAAGCCAAGAATTGCGATAATGTCCTGAAGTTCTTTGTAACGTTGTAAAGTTTCCTTAACTCTTTGCGCAGTTTCATAATGTTCGTTGCCAACGATCCGAGGCTGTAACATAGTCGAGGTTGAATCTAAAGGATCTACTGCTGGATAAATACCCTTGGAAGCTAATCCTCTGGAAAGTACGGTAGTAGCATCCAAATGTGCAAATGTTGTGGCAGGGGCAGGGTCGGTCAAATCGTCTGCAGGTACATAAACTGCTTGAATCGAAGTTATAGATCCCTTTTTAGTAGAAGCAATTCTTTCTTGCAAAGAACCCATTTCTGTACTAAGAGTAGGTTGATAACCCACTGCGGAGGGCATTCTCCCTAATAAAGCGGATACCTCTGATCCTGCTTGAACAAAACGAAAGATATTATCGATAAATAAAAGCACGTCTTGCTTATTAACATCTCGGAAATATTCCGCCATAGTTAGGGCAGTTAAACCAACTCTCATACGAGCTCCCGGTGGTTCATTCATTTGGCCATAGACTAGAGCTACCTTTGATTCCTCAATATTTTTTTCATTAATTACTCCGGATTCCTTCATTTCCATATAAAGATCATTTCCTTCACGAGTCCGTTCCCCTACTCCACCGAATACGGATACGCCCCCATGAGCTTTAGCAATGTTATTGATTAATTCCATGATCAGTACTGTTTTACCTACTCCAGCCCCCCCAAATAGTCCTATTTTTCCTCCACGTCGATAAGGAGCTAAAAGATCGACGACCTTAATACCTGTTTCAAAGATGGATAATTTCGTATCTAACTCGATAAAGGCAGGCGCAGATCTATGAATAGGGAACGTTGCACTACTATCTACAGGACCCAAATTGTCAACAGGCTCCCCAAGAACGTTGAAAATTCGTCCGAGAGTAGCTCCACCGACCGGAACACTGAGAGGAGCTCCCGTGTCAATCACTTCCATTCCTCTCATCAACCCGTCCGTAGCACTCATAGCTACAGCTCTAACTCGATTATTTCCTAATAATTGTTGTACCTCACAAGTCACATTAATTTGCTTATCGGCAGTGTCTCTACTCTGGACTACCAAAGCGTTATAAATATAAGGTAACTTGCCTGGGGGAAAAGTGACATCCAGCACGGGTCCAATAATTTGATCGATACGACCTGTACTTTTTTCTTCAATTGTGGAAACCCCGGGAGGAGAAGTAGTAGGATTGGTTCTCATAATTATCACATAATTAAAAAAAAGGAATTTGTCGAAATTTTTCTTTTTTTATTGTTGAATAATGCCAAATCAAATCAAAAAAAATCCAAAAGTAAAAAGGAAATGAATTAGTTAATTCAATAAGAGAGAAAAGGGGACCAGGACTTGATTTCGTTGCCCAAGCGAATCCCATTCAATCGTTTACTCATGGAATGAGTCCATTGGAAAGTTCAATCAATCTTTTTTTTCATATACATTTTGCCTTTTGTGGAGGATCTGTGCCTACTCTACTTTCCTATCTAGGACTTCGATATACAAAATATATACTACTGTGAAGCATAGATTGCTGTCAACAAAGAATTTTATTAGTATTTAGTTAGGTATTTGCATTCAAAATAAGAAAAGAGAACTATTAAGAACTTGTAAAATAAGGATTAGGAATTAATTTGGGTTGCGCTATATCTATCAAAGAGTATACAATAATTATGGATTTGGTAAATCAAATCCATGGTTTAATAACGAACCGTGTTAACTTACCATAACAACAACTCAATTCCTATCGAATTCCTATATTGGAATTCCTATAGGATAGAACATACACAGGGTGTACGCATTATATATGAATGAAACATATTCATTAACCTAAGCATGCCCTCAATTTTCTTTAATGAGTTGATATTATATTAATTGAATATCCTTTTTGTTTTACGAGATTTTTGCTAAAGTTTCATTTACGCCTAATTAACATCGAGTAGACCCTGTTATTGTGAGAATTCTTAATTCAAGAGTTATAGGGAGGGACTTATGTCACCACAAACAGAAACTAAAGCAGGTGTTGGATTTCAAGCTGGTGTTAAAGATTATAAATTGACTTACTACACCCCAGAGTATGAAACTAAGGATACTGATATCTTGGCAGCATTCCGAGTAAGTCCTCAGCCTGGGGTTCCGCCCGAAGAAGCAGGGGCTGCAGTAGCTGCCGAATCTTCTACTGGTACATGGACAACTGTTTGGACTGATGGACTTACCAGTCTTGATCGTTACAAAGGACGATGCTATCACATCGAGCCTGTTGCTGGGGAAGACAACCAATGGATCTGTTATGTAGCTTATCCATTAGACCTATTTGAAGAGGGTTCCGTTACTAACATGT
Source organism: Triticum urartu (assembly GCF_056163025.1). Taxonomy (NCBI): domain Eukaryota; kingdom Viridiplantae; phylum Streptophyta; class Magnoliopsida; order Poales; family Poaceae; genus Triticum; species Triticum urartu. The sequence goes on along the minus strand of NW_028260992.1, from coordinate 1,841 downwards.
TTACTTCCATTGTAGGTAACGTATTTGGTTTCAAAGCCCTACGTGCTCTACGTTTGGAGGATCTACGAATTCCCCCTACTTATTCAAAAACTTTCCAAGGCCCGCCTCATGGTATCCAAGTTGAAAGAGATAAGTTGAACAAGTACGGTCGTCCTTTATTGGGATGTACTATTAAACCAAAATTGGGATTATCCGCAAAAAATTATGGTAGAGCGTGTTATGAGTGTCTACGTGGTGGACTTGATTTTACCAAAGATGATGAAAACGTAAACTCACAACCATTTATGCGCTGGAGAGACCGTTTTGTCTTTTGTGCCGAAGCTATTTATAAATCACAGGCCGAAACCGGTGAAATCAAGGGGCATTACTTGAATGCGACTGCGGGTACATGTGAAGAAATGATTAAGAGAGCTGTATTTGCAAGAGAATTAGGGGTTCCTATTGTAATGCATGACTACTTAACTGGGGGATTCACCGCAAATACTACTTTGGCTCATTATTGCCGCGACAATGGCCTACTTCTTCACATTCACCGTGCAATGCATGCAGTTATTGATAGACAGAAAAATCATGGTATGCATTTCCGTGTATTAGCTAAAGCATTGCGTATGTCTGGGGGAGATCATATCCACTCCGGTACAGTAGTAGGTAAGTTAGAAGGGGAACGCGAAATGACTTTAGGTTTTGTTGATTTATTGCGCGATGATTTTATTGAAAAAGATCGTGCTCGCGGTATCTTTTTCACTCAGGACTGGGTATCCATGCCAGGTGTTATACCGGTAGCTTCAGGTGGTATTCATGTTTGGCATATGCCAGCTCTGACCGAAATCTTTGGGGACGATTCTGTATTACAATTTGGTGGAGGAACTTTAGGACATCCTTGGGGAAATGCACCTGGTGCAGCAGCTAATCGAGTGGCTTTAGAAGCCTGTGTACAAGCTCGTAACGAAGGGCGCGATCTTGCTCGCGAAGGTAATGAAATTATCCGAGCAGCTTGCAAATGGAGTCCTGAACTAGCCGCAGCTTGTGAAGTATGGAAGGCGATCAAATTCGAGTTCGAGCCGGTAGATACTATTGATTAACTAGATAAAACTAAAGATAAAGAAGGTATAAATAAAAAAGAAACGAAATAAAAAGAGAAAAAAATCAGTTATGAAATGCAGTAATTCTTCTTTATTCTTCTAATTGATTGCAATTAAACTCGGCTCAATCTTTTTTAGAAAAAAAAGATTGAGCCGAATAAAAATAGATCATGATATGATCATGAGACTTGACAAATTGAGATTCGTCTATTCTATATATCTAGAATATATATATTAAGGTATAATACAATAAAGAAATACAAATAAAATAATAAAATAATAAAATATAGTATTATCATATGATAATGATAATGGAATCAAATACGCAGTATTTACAGAAAAAAGTCTTCGTTTATTGGGAAAGAATCAATATACTTTTAATGTCGAATCGGGATTCACTAAGACAGAAATAAAGCATTGGGTCGAACTCTTCTTTGGTGTTAAGGTGGTAGCTGTGAATAGCCATCGACTACCTGGAAAAGGTAGAAGAATAGGACCTATTCTGGGCCATACAATGCATTACAGACGTATGATCATTACCCTTCAACCGGGTTATTCTATTCCACTTCTAGATAGAGAAAAAAACTAAAGGAGAATGAATGAAAAAAGACATAGTTTGGAAGTTAGACCTTTTTATAGGACTCTCTTTCAATTTCAAAAAAGAGGACGTTTGAAACTTTTAACAGGCGTAATCGTGAGTCAACAAGTGACTCGAACTGTGTGTAAAAAAAGAAGCATTTTTTTTTTTTCAAAATGCTA
>NW_028260991.1:0-53574 GCF_056163025.1 Triticum urartu | reverse complement strand
GTATCCTGAAAATCCTTGATTTAGTTTCGAGTAATAAACTAATAAAACCTTAATCAAAACTATTCAACTAGCCTAAAAATAAAAAAACCTTCAATGGAAGAGTTTACTTTTTTTTTGCAAAATTTCTGTAAATTTGAAGTTGAACTTAATTAAACAAGCCAAGCAATTTGCTCACAATCACAAGAAATTTTTCCCCCGCCATATTTTCTTCCCCTCTGTTTGTCCACTACCTCGGCTAAACCTAAGCAAAAGAAAAAGAGGTCCAAGAGACAGACCCGAATAAAGAAGAAATAGTAATCTTTGACGAATTAGGAAGAAAAAGGATTCTTATTTTGATACAAGAAGAATCGGCACAAGAAAAAGGCTTTTTCTTGTGCCGAATAGACGATTAAGAAGACCTGCAATCCCTCCCGAAAAAGAAGAAATTTTAATTTGATTGTTCTCGCCTTTGCCTTGGATTCTCTTCTTTTGCATGGGATATAAATAAGGAATTCCAGACATCTCATAAACAAAAAGCAGTCTAAACAAAAAAAGGATTTCCAAAATAGATCATAGATAATTCTAGCAATTGCCAATAAATCGAGGCTTTTTACCAACTTGATGGTAAGAAATCCCGGGACCTAGAAATTCATTTCGTACAATTGAACCTTTTCAAACTGTTTCTTTTGAGAACCAAAAAACTTGTGCCAAAATAACGGATGCGAAGAAGAACAAAAGGCCTTGGACACGTAATGGGATCCTGAAGCACGATTTCTGCGTCCCCCTGACCAAAACCTCCCACATTAGGATTGCTTGTTAATGGTTGATCAAGCTTGATGGATTCCCCCTCTGAAACAAGAAGTTCTGGTCCGGGAGGTATAATATCAATCACTTGGCGTCCATCTGATGCATCAACTATGGATATTTCATACCCCCCCCTTTTCTTTACGTAGTATTTTTCTTACTATACCTGTTGACGTAGCATTATAGACTGTATTGTTACTCTTGCTACCATCAGGATAGATCTGTCCTCTTCCTCGGTTTCCCCCTACATATATGGGATATTTTAAGAAATGAGCATCTTTCTTCGTAGCAGGATCAGGGGAAAGAATGGGAAAGACAATTTCACTATATTTCTTACCGGGAACAGGGCCTATCACAAGAATGTTTTTTTTTATCGGGACGATAACTCTGAAAAGCAAGATTTCCTATCTTTTCTTTTAACTCAGGGGAAATACGATCGGGCGGCGCTAATTCGAATCCCTCGGGCAAAATAAGAACAGCACCTACATTCAACCCTCCCTTTTTTCCATTAGCAAGAACTTGTTTCAATTGCATATCATAAGGAATTCGAAGAACTGCTTCAAATACAGTATCGGGAAGCACAGCTTGGGGAACTTCAATATCGACGGGCTTGCTAGCTAAATGGCAATTGGCACATACAATTCGTCCAGTTGCTTCTCGTGGGTTTTCATAACCCTGCTGCGCAAAAATGGGATATGCATTTGAAATAGATGTCCGAGTTATTACGTATATCATGATCGATACAGAAATCGATCGAGTTATCTGTTCCTTTACCCAAGAAAAAGTATTTCTATTTTCCATGTCCAATCGCAGATCCCAGAATTTCTACAATAAATTAGATAGGTAGCTAAGCTAATCTAGTTCCCTATACACGAATCTGTTGTCATTCTACTGCAACAGTTGTACTGCAATGATGAATACCTTAAAGTAGGTATAAATAGAAAGAATTTTGCTAAAATGGAAAAGGGCTTTCTTTCTAAAAAAAGATGCTTGCTAATTTGATTAATATTAATATCGGGAGATCAAATGAATTTATGCTTCACTAATTGAATGATAAATGACTACAAGCGAAGGAGATAGACGATTTAAACAAAAAAAGACCCAAAATTTCAAACATGTATCTAGAATTACTGGAAAACTACAAACAAAAATAGTGAAAATAAGCTCGTTAGGAGCCCATCCAAAATCGTTGTAGACCCAACGAATTACTAGTTCCCAACCACGGGTGGAGTGAAATCCAACAAAAAAATCAGTAACTAAAAGAATAAAAAAAGCTTTTATTGAGTCATTTAAATTATAGAAGAATTCCTGAACCCAAGAATTCAAAATGACAAGTTCCTCTTTACCCAGAAAAAAAGAACCACTTAGAATAGCCAAACAGATTATATTTGTCGAGAAATGCAAAATGGTATGGAGATGATCCTCATTATTTATTTTGACCCATTGTATTATTTCCTTGTGTATTCCTGTAGGAGGTTTTTGTACATGTGTCTTTAGTTTCCCTTTTATCATCTCGTCCAAGAGAGGAAAGTTCTTCTAATTCTATGAATCTTTCTAGAATCCTTTTCTCTTGAATATCAGTTAAGAGAGTTTCGGATTGCCTGGTATTCCACCAATTCTTAATCCAAAGTTCCAGACATTTGTTAAATGAGGAAGAGACCCCCCAAGCAAAAGTACGATAAATACAAGATATAGTAAAGAAGGCAATGCTTTCTTTTTTTTCATTTTTGATCTGTAAATGGAGTTGTTAATGAATATGCTTCATTCGCTGACTCTATTCCATTCCCTGACTCTATATGATGATATTTCTATTTCATGATATTTCTATTTCTTTGAAGCAAAAACTCTATAGGTTTGATACCCTGTATCTATTCTTCTTTTTTGTATATTAGTTATTAGTGGAATTTCAGTGCATTGGGTTCTTTCTTAGATCTAGATGGAATGAAATAGTGAAATAGAATAAAAAAAAAGCCCTTTCGGATGAAAAAGGAAGAATAGTATGCGATATATCTAACTTGGATAAAAAAAATTAAAAGCAAATTTCTCTTATCCTCGTTTGTTCCTTCCTTTAGATAAATACTTAAAAATCCCCTTACAATAACAAATCCAATTTAGAAGGGACTTCCTCCCTGTGTTGAGAAAACTTTTCTTCTTCCAATTCTTCTTTTCTTCATTCAACTCAGTTCAAAAAAGATACCTCAAAATACTTCAATTGGTACGCGCAAGAAATAGGCCAATTCGGCAGCTTTTTGTTCAATTTCTCGTGGAGTAAAAAATTTATCATCAGTACGAGTCAAGGGAATGATCCCCTGGCCCCGGATTTCCATATAAAGAATACGACGAGGATAAAGACCCTCTTTAACCTGAATTCTAATTGATTGGATATCCCGCATAAGGAATCGAAGGAAGACGCGACGTTTTATTCCAGGGAATCCCCAACGAAAAATGCACACTATTCCCTCTTTTCTATCGAATCGGTCATAACCACTACCTACATTCCACAAAATAGTACACCACAAGTAGGAGCTAATGAATAGGCCTGCGATTCCGTAGAAAGACATCACGACCCCCTGCGGAAAAAAAAGAATTTCTTGAGATGGAAGTATAGATATAATATTCTTACCAAGATAACTGGAAATCCCAACCGATAAGAATCCTAGTGAACCTAGAAAAAGAATACAGGCCCAGAAAAAATTACCCCTTTTTCGAGAACCTTTTAGAAGTTCTACCCATATGTGTTCTGATCGCCAATTCATATTAGATATACTAAATCCAGCAGCGGTCGATTGAAATTGAGAGAATAAGCTAAATAATTTTGACTTTACTTTTTTTGATTCTGAAATCGCCTTCAGCAACTAGTACTCCTGTGAAATAATAGGTTAGATACATTGACTTTCTATTCAAAAAATATTCGTTGATTCAATTAAAATAAATAAAATAAAACTCGCTATACCTGGCTCTGCATATTCATGCATTTATGCTCGTAGCCTATATCCGCATCCATAACCGTTTTTCATTTGTGTGTAGAAAGTGTGTGTAGAAAAAGCCACATACCCTACCATATTATATTACTTACACTAAAAAATACTAGACAATCTTATTTTTTTGCACATAAAGAAATAAAGAAGTCATTGCAATTGCCGGAAATACTAAGCCTACTAAAGGCACGAAAATAGAAGGTAAGTTTAAATCCGTCATGGAATAGGTGTCTCAATTCAAATTTACTATTTCTATCTAGTCGAAAAATATCTTAAGATTCTTATGATATAATTAAGTATATCTATTATAAGGAATATTGACTATTGTATTGTATTTTTTATTTTTAGTTTGAAAAATATTCTGTAAAAAAAATGAAAGGATAATAAGAAAATTCCAAAAAAGGAGAACTAATTAAAAAGATTTTATTTTGATTTTCCCATCCTCATGGCCTTTCTATCTTTCTAATCTAATTTGAAATTGGATTCAAAAGAAAGCGGTTAGAATTTACTTCCTGCATACATACTTCTCTAGAAGCGCATACAATAATGCGTGGTAAAGGCGGAAAAATAGTATATTCAATCAAAATCAAAGGGCAAATTATCTTACCTACTATAGATCCCCTACTACCCTCTTAGACTTTAAAAGGCGATATACCACCCAAAGAAAGGGTATGAAAATGCCGGGTGGAGTTAGCTTTTCGACGAAGACCTGTCCCGTGCAGCGAAGCCCTGTTAGTAAGACCCCCCGCAATAATGGATTATAGAAGAATATTATTCCAAATACTCCTCTGGACGCATATAGTAGCATTGCGATTCCGAATCTTTTTTATTTATGAATATGAACAGAAAAAATTCATTGTATCGTTGGGTCGGAGCGGAGGTTTGGTCCAGAAAAATTAGAAACAAAACGTCTACTCTACCGCATTGAAGTCTATAGCGCTGTATTTCCACGAAAGTATAATTCTTACCATCAGGATACGATCCTTTCTTTTGAACTAAACGTCTCTACGATGGGTCCAGGTTCTATGTCCAATCCCAAATCAAGGATTTCTCGCTCTTGATCGGAGTCATAAACTAAAAAAAAACTACCTTTTTATCCTTTTTCTCAAGGTTATAGAAAACTTCCTTATCTAGTTCTAGCATTTTGAAAAAAAAAAAATGCTTCTTTTTTTACACACAGTTCGAGTCACTTGTTGACTCACGATTACGCCTGTTAAAAGTTTCAAACGTCCTCTTTTTTGAAATTGAAAGAGAGTCCTATAAAAAGGTCTAACTTCCAAACTATGTCTTTTTTCATTCATTCTCCTTTAGTTTTTTTCTCTATCTAGAAGTGGAATAGAATAACCCGGTTGAAGGGTAATGATCATACGTCTGTAATGCATTGTATGGCCCAGAATAGGTCCTATTCTTCTACCTTTTCCAGGTAGTCGATGGCTATTCACAGCTACCACCTTAACACCAAAGAAGAGTTCGACCCAATGCTTTATTTCTGTCTTAGTGAATCCCGATTCGACATTAAAAGTATATTGATTCTTTCCCAATAAACGAAGACTTTTTTCTGTAAATACTGCGTATTTGATTCCATTATCATTATCATATGATAATACTATATTTTATTATTTTATTATTTTATTTGTATTTCTTTATTGTATTATACCTTAATATATATATTCTAGATATATAGAATAGACGAATCTCAATTTGTCAAGTCTCATGATCATATCATGATCTATTTTTATTCGGCTCAATCTTTTTTTTCTAAAAAAGATTGAGCCGAGTTTAATTGCAATCAATTAGAAGAATAAAGAAGAATTACTGCATTTCATAACTGATTTTTTTCTCTTTTTATTTCGTTTCTTTTTTATTTATACCTTCTTTATCTTTAGTTTTATCTAGTTAATCAATAGTATCTACCGGCTCGAACTCGAATTTGATCGCCTTCCATACTTCACAAGCTGCGGCTAGTTCAGGACTCCATTTGCAAGCTGCTCGGATAATTTCATTACCTTCGCGAGCAAGATCGCGCCCTTCGTTACGAGCTTGTACACAGGCTTCTAAAGCCACTCGATTAGCTGCTGCACCAGGTGCATTTCCCCAAGGATGTCCTAAAGTTCCTCCACCAAATTGTAATACAGAATCGTCCCCAAAGATTTCGGTCAGAGCTGGCATATGCCAAACATGAATACCACCTGAAGCTACCGGTATAACACCTGGCATGGATACCCAGTCCTGAGTGAAAAAGATACCGCGAGCACGATCTTTTTCAATAAAATCATCGCGCAATAAATCAACAAAACCTAAAGTCATTTCGCGTTCCCCTTCTAACTTACCTACTACTGTACCGGAGTGGATATGATCTCCCCCAGACATACGCAATGCTTTAGCTAATACACGGAAATGCATACCATGATTTTTCTGTCTATCAATAACTGCATGCATTGCACGGTGAATGTGAAGAAGTAGGCCATTGTCGCGGCAATAATGAGCCAAAGTAGTATTTGCGGTGAATCCCCCAGTTAAGTAGTCATGCATTACAATAGGAACCCCTAATTCTCTTGCAAATACAGCTCTCTTAATCATTTCTTCACATGTACCCGCAGTCGCATTCAAGTAATGCCCCTTGATTTCACCGGTTTCGGCCTGTGATTTATAAATAGCTTCGGCACAAAAGACAAAACGGTCTCTCCAGCGCATAAATGGTTGTGAGTTTACGTTTTCATCATCTTTGGTAAAATCAAGTCCACCACGTAGACACTCATAACACGCTCTACCATAATTTTTTGCGGATAATCCCAATTTTGGTTTAATAGTACATCCCAATAAAGGACGACCGTACTTGTTCAACTTATCTCTTTCAACTTGGATACCATGAGGCGGGCCTTGGAAAGTTTTTGAATAAGTAGGGGGAATTCGTAGATCCTCCAAACGTAGAGCACGTAGGGCTTTGAAACCAAATACGTTACCTACAATGGAAGTAAACATGTTAGTAACGGAACCCTCTTCAAATAGGTCTAATGGATAAGCTACATAACAGATCCATTGGTTGTCTTCCCCAGCAACAGGCTCGATGTGATAGCATCGTCCTTTGTAACGATCAAGACTGGTAAGTCCATCAGTCCAAACAGTTGTCCATGTACCAGTAGAAGATTCGGCAGCTACTGCAGCCCCTGCTTCTTCGGGCGGAACCCCAGGCTGAGGACTTACTCGGAATGCTGCCAAGATATCAGTATCCTTAGTTTCATACTCTGGGGTGTAGTAAGTCAATTTATAATCTTTAACACCAGCTTGAAATCCAACACCTGCTTTAGTTTCTGTTTGTGGTGACATAAGTCCCTCCCTATAACTCTTGAATTAAGAATTCTCACAATAACAGGGTCTACTCGATGTTAATTAGGCGTAAATGAAACTTTAGCAAAAATCTCGTAAAACAAAAAGGATATTCAATTAATATAATATCAACTCATTAAAGAAAATTGAGGGCATGCTTAGGTTAATGAATATGTTTCATTCATATATAATGCGTACACCCTGTGTATGTTCTATCCTATAGGAATTCCAATATAGGAATTCGATAGGAATTGAGTTGTTGTTATGGTAAGTTAACACGGTTCGTTATTAAACCATGGATTTGATTTACCAAATCCATAATTATTGTATACTCTTTGATAGATATAGCGCAACCCAAATTAATTCCTAATCCTTATTTTACAAGTTCTTAATAGTTCTCTTTTCTTATTTTGAATGCAAATACCTAACTAAATACTAATAAAATTCTTTGTTGACAGCAATCTATGCTTCACAGTAGTATATATTTTGTATATCGAAGTCCTAGATAGGAAAGTAGAGTAGGCACAGATCCTCCACAAAAGGCAAAATGTATATGAAAAAAAAGATTGATTGAACTTTCCAATGGACTCATTCCATGAGTAAACGATTGAATGGGATTCGCTTGGGCAACGAAATCAAGTCCTGGTCCCCTTTTCTCTCTTATTGAATTAACTAATTCATTTCCTTTTTACTTTTGGATTTTTTTTGATTTGATTTGGCATTATTCAACAATAAAAAAAGAAAAATTTCGACAAATTCCTTTTTTTTAATTATGTGATAATTATGAGAACCAATCCTACTACTTCTCCTCCCGGGGTTTCCACAATTGAAGAAAAAAGTACAGGTCGTATCGATCAAATTATTGGACCCGTGCTGGATGTCACTTTTCCCCCAGGCAAGTTACCTTATATTTATAACGCTTTGGTAGTCCAGAGTAGAGACACTGCCGATAAGCAAATTAATGTGACTTGTGAGGTACAACAATTATTAGGAAATAATCGAGTTAGAGCTGTAGCTATGAGTGCTACGGACGGGTTGATGAGAGGAATGGAAGTGATTGACACGGGAGCTCCTCTCAGTGTTCCGGTCGGTGGAGCTACTCTCGGACGAATTTTCAACGTTCTTGGGGAGCCTGTTGACAATTTGGGTCCTGTAGATAGTAGTGCAACGTTCCCTATTCATAGATCTGCGCCTGCCTTTATCGAGTTAGATACGAAATTATCCATCTTTGAAACAGGTATTAAGGTCGTCGATCTTTTAGCTCCTTATCGACGTGGAGGAAAAATAGGACTATTTGGGGGGGCTGGAGTAGGTAAAACAGTACTGATCATGGAATTAATCAATAACATTGCTAAAGCTCATGGGGGCGTATCCGTATTCGGTGGAGTAGGGGAACGGACTCGTGAAGGAAATGATCTTTATATGGAAATGAAGGAATCCGGAGTAATTAATGAAAAAAATATTGAGGAATCAAAGGTAGCTCTAGTCTATGGCCAAATGAATGAACCACCGGGAGCTCGTATGAGAGTTGGTTTAACTGCCCTAACTATGGCGGAATATTTCCGAGATGTTAATAAGCAAGACGTGCTTTTATTTATCGATAATATCTTTCGTTTTGTTCAAGCAGGATCAGAGGTATCCGCTTTATTAGGGAGAATGCCCTCCGCAGTGGGTTATCAACCTACTCTTAGTACAGAAATGGGTTCTTTGCAAGAAAGAATTGCTTCTACTAAAAAGGGATCTATAACTTCGATTCAAGCAGTTTATGTACCTGCAGACGATTTGACCGACCCTGCCCCTGCCACAACATTTGCACATTTGGATGCTACTACCGTACTTTCCAGAGGATTAGCTTCCAAGGGTATTTATCCAGCAGTAGATCCTTTAGATTCAACCTCGACTATGTTACAGCCTCGGATCGTTGGCAACGAACATTATGAAACTGCGCAAAGAGTTAAGGAAACTTTACAACGTTACAAAGAACTTCAGGACATTATCGCAATTCTTGGCTTGGATGAATTATCGGAAGAGGATCGTTTAACTGTAGCAAGAGCAAGAAAAATTGAGCGTTTCTTATCACAACCGTTCTTTGTGGCAGAAGTTTTTACTGGTTCTCCAGGAAAGTATGTTGCTCTTGCGGAAACTATTAGGGGATTTCAACTAATCCTTTCCGGAGAATTAGACGGCCTACCTGAACAGGCTTTTTATTTGGTGGGTAACATCGATGAAGCTAGCACGAAAGCTATAACCTTAGAAGAGGAGAACAAATCGAAGAAATGAAATTAAATCTTTATGTACTGACTCCTAAGCGAATTATTTGGGATTGTGAAGTGAAAGAAATCATTTTATCCACTAATAGTGGCCAAATTGGCGTATTACCAAACCACGCCCCCATTAACACAGCAGTAGATATGGGTCCTTTGAGAATACGCCTCCTCAACGACCAATGGTTAACAGCGATTCTGTGGAGCGGTTTTGCGAGAATAGTTAATAATGAGATCATCATTTTAGGAAATGATGCGGAACTGGGTAGTGATATTGATCCGGAAGAAGCTCAAAAGGCACTTGAAATAGCCGAAGCTAACTTGAGTAAAGCTGAGGGTACGAAAGATTTGGTTGAAGCGAAGCTCGCTCTCAGACGAGCTAGGATACGAATCGAGGCTGTCAATTGGATTCCCCCATCCAATTGAAGACAATCCAGTGGTTTATAGTTGATACAAAGAAAAAGGGAAGAGGGGTAGAAAAAGTTATTAGATAGCGAAGCGAAGTAAGTCCAATGCTATCTAGTAATTTTTCTACCTACTTACCTACTATTGGATTTGAACCAATGACTCCCGCCGTATGAAAGCAATACTCTAACCACTGAGTTAAGTAGGCAATTTATCACCACAAAGGAAGACCCATTACTTCGATCGATTATATATTGAATCCCTTTTCTAAGCAATACCGCTCTGTTATTGGTCTGTTATATACTAAATACTAAACTAAATACTAAACAGATACAGATCAAAGGGGTATCCTCTGGCATTAGAAAATATTCATCTTGACAAGAAATTATCTATATGTTAAGATATCTCTGATAAGGGCTATAGCTCAGTTCGGTAGAGCAACTCGTTTACACGTGCGCCAATGCTTTTCAAAGGAGCTTATTATGCAATGAACATAATCGATCTTATTGCAAAATCAATGTCTTACTTCATAGATTCGAGAGAATAGGAGAACAGTAGCCTGACAAACAGTCGGTTCAGTCCGATTCAGGTGCCAATTCAGGTGCCTAATCAAATAGAACCCTTATGGATTTGCTAGTTGATAAGGTAAATATCCAGCCCACTAAATGCTAGGCGTAATGAGGATAAGGGCCTCCAAAAAACTTCTTTTCGTTCTATGAACTTTAAGGTGTATGAAGTCTCATAGTTAACTCTTGCAGTGGAACGATAGAGACTCCATTTCACTTAGGTTGATTTAATTTAGACCGGAGGCAGACCTAAGTCAAGGTAATCCTCCTTTGAAACACTTTGGTATTGCTCCTAGATAGATCATAATACAAAAAATCAATCAGAGCACAGGGAGCCATCTCATTATCTTTCCGTAAAGAAAAACTATGGTGGACTAACTGATCTTTAAATCAGTTTATGAAAGAGCCCAATGCAAAAAAATGCATGTTGGGTCTTTGAAACAGTTCAAATCATTTCGATAATAATCCGTTTGATCTGTTTTACCGAGAAGGTCTACGGTTCGAATCCGTATAGCCCTAATATGCCCTTTTTTAGATTTTAGGATCTCTATCCTATGTTTTCTTTAGTTTAGTATAGTTTTCATTTTCTCATTAGTATTTGTTTATAGACTGGATAGGCGCCTGCGACATAGAATAGAGATAAAAGCATTACCAAAGGCTCATTCATCGAAAATCAAAATCATACAGACAGGAAAAGAAAAACGAATTTCTATCAAATCAATAGAAGAAAGGATCCTTTCCCTGATTTGAATCCCGTCCTCCTTCAAATAGGATATCTCTAGACTTCCCTATAATAACTGCAATGATTTTATCCATTTTGCGAATTCCTACTTTGTTTTAAGTATATTTATTACTTTGTTTATAGATACATTATGTAAATTGATCAACTTTAAATAGAAAAAATAAAGTAAAGAGTAAATAAGAAAACAGAATATTCTGTCTCATAGTTCTGAAATAGAGTTCTTTATTTTTATTTTATAGTATTACTTCTCATTAATTATACTGCATAGATTAGTCCTACTATCTTAATTAGGTTCTAATTTAGTAGTATTCTCATTTTTATTTAATAGTCTCTTATTATTTTATTATTAAATATTAAATAAAGGATAGAGCTATTCTTTTTTCTAGAGATTCTAGAGAAAGCGAGACAAAGTGAAACGAGAAAGTTTTCTTTATATAAGAATTAGATCTACATACACCATATCTAAATAGAATGGAAATCCAAAAGAAAGGGAGTTGGGATTCCATTGGATGAATCTTTAAAGAAGATGCAGCACAGAGGAAACAAAGGCTAAACTTAAACTAAGCGCTTTTGTTTGAACAAAAAAGATTCTTGTTTCACCGAGGAAAAGAGAGAAGTTCTGGATAAATTGACAATGCTGAATTGAATTGACTAATTTAAGTTCCGCCTATTCCACATTAATGGGAGTACATTATGTTTCTGCTTCACGAATATGATATTTTTTGGACATTTCTAATAATAGCAAGCCTTATTCCTATTTTGGCATTTTCGATTTCAGGACTTTTAGCCCCGGTTAGTGAAGGACCAGAGAAGCTTTCTAGTTATGAATCGGGTATAGAACCCATGGGAGGGGCTTGGGTACAATTCCGAATACGCTATTATATGTTTGCGCTCGTTTTTGTTGTTTTTGATGTGGAAACCGTCTTTCTATACCCTTGGGCAATGAGTTTCGACGTATTGGGTGTATCCGTTTTTATCGAAGCTTTGATTTTCGTGCTTATCTTAGTTGTTGGTTTAGTTTATGCATGGCGAAAAGGAGCCTTGGAATGGTCTTAACTGAATATTTAGACAAAAAAAAAGAAGGAAAAGATTCTATTGAGACAGTTATGAATTTGATTGAGTTTCCCTTACTTGACCAAACAAGTTCCAATTCTGTTATTTCAACTACACCAAATGATCTTTCGAATTGGTCAAGACTCTCCAGTTTATGGCCCCTTCTATACGGTACCAGTTGTTGTTTCATTGAATTTGCTTCATTAATAGGCTCACGATTCGACTTTGATCGTTATGGATTGGTACCAAGATCAAGTCCTAGGCAAGCAGACCTAATTTTAACAGCCGGTACGGTAACAATGAAAATGGCTCCCTCTTTAGTGAGATTATACGAGCAAATGCCTGAACCAAAATACGTCATTGCTATGGGAGCCTGTACTATTACAGGGGGAATGTTCAGTACGGATTCCTATAGTACTGTTCGGGGAGTTGATAAGTTAATTCCTGTGGATGTCTACTTGCCGGGCTGCCCACCTAAACCGGAGGCAGTTATAGATGCCCTAACAAAACTTCGTAAGAAGATATCGCGAGAAATAGTTGAGGATCAAACTCTATCTCAAAATAAAAATAGATGTTTTACTACCAGTCACAAGCTTTATGTTAGGCGCAGTACTCATACAGGAACTTATGAGCAAGAATTGCTCTATCAATCACCATCTACATTAGATATATCTTCTGAAACTTTTTTCAAATCCAAAAGTTCAGTACCTTCCTACAAATTAGTGAATTAGGAGAGGGGCTCTTTTGTGTAGAAAAATAAAAAGCAGGGCAATCTTTCAAACTTGCATCCGAAATGTGAAATATTTATACAAAGAGGGAGAGATGAAGACAATGCAGCAGGGTTGGTTATCTAATTGGCTAGTCAAACATGAGGTGGTTCATAGATCTTTGGGCTTTGATCACCGAGGAATAGAGACTTTACAAATAAAAGCAGGGGATTGGGATTCCATTGCTGTCATTTTATATGTATATGGTTACAATTATTTACGCTCCCAATGTGCTTATGATGTAGCACCCGGTGGATCTTTAGCTAGCGTGTATCATCTTACGAGAATACAATATGGTATAGATAATCCAGAAGAAGTCTGCATAAAAGTCTTTGCCCAAAAGGATAATCCTAGAATTCCGTCTGTCTTCTGGATTTGGAGAAGTGCCGATTTTCAAGAACGCGAATCTTATGATATGGTGGGAATCTCTTATGATAATCATCCGCGCCTTAAACGTATCCTAATGCCTGAAAGTTGGATAGGCTGGCCCTTACGTAAGGATTATATAACCCCCAATTTTTATGAAATACAAGATGCTCATTGAATGATAAGAAATTCATGCTCACTTATACAACACAACTCCAGATTTTATTCAAGTCAAGGAATATTTTTAGGTTCTTTTCCTAGATGAAACGGAATACCTATTTATAATTAATTCCTAATTATACAAAAGCATTCCAGATAGACTGAGCAAAAAAAGGGTTTCATTTGGATTCCCCTATTTTGAAAATCGCATATTAATTTCCTTCATATGAACAGAAAAATAGGATGACTCAAAGAAGTTCTCTACCAGGAACTTTGTACCGCGCACATTACTTAGCACAACTAGGAAAATAAGATAAGATAAAGATAAGCAAGACTAAAAAAATATTCGTCGGAATAGCGGAATACAAAATTAAGAAACGCAAAAAAATAAAGGGGAATCTCACCCCCTTCTTTATCATAAAGAAAAGATATATTTTAAAACTTCTTTAAAAAGAAAAAGAAGTGCCTCTATATTTATATTATAGATTTATCCACTTAGATGAATAAATATTATTAATGAATATGTATCACAATCCATCTCGAGGTATTTGGATCAATACCTATTCGGTGGATCTTTTTTTTTTTTTTCTCTGCCAGGAACCAGATTTGAACTGGTGACACGAGGATTTTCAGTCCTCTGCTCTACCAACTGAGCTATCCTGACCTTTTCTTGTGCATCATCCTAGTAGAGTATTTGTATCTATGTCAATTAAAAGGACTAAAAATTAATTAAAGTATTTCAAATTTTAAATTTGAAAATGGGGGGGGTAGTCCTATGCATTGTGCATGGTTTACTTAAATAAAACTTAAAAATAGAGTGAATAACCAAGATTTCTTGCCGATACTCTAATAAAAAAGAAATCTATTCAATGAATAGGATAAGATCCATTGAGTTCTCTTCGCATTCCTTTGTGAAAGAGTAGAATGAGAAAGCTAATGAATCTTAAACCCATTGCATTGATAAAAAGAAAAAAAAGTGCATTGATAAAAAGAAAAAAAAAAAGAGGATAAATAATAATAATATAGTATAGTTAGGGAATAAAAGAGGATTTGGGGATAGAGGGACTTGAACCCTCACAACTTATAAAGTCGACGGATTTTCCTTTTACTAGAAATTTCATTGTTGTCAGTATTGACATGTAGAATGGGACTCTCTCTTTGTCCTCGTCCGATTAATCCACTTTTTTAAAGATCTCGAAAACTTTGAATTTTAATTGAAGAATTTGATTATTCAATATTCGATTGGAGTGGATTCACAATAATGAAAAAAAAAAATTATGATATGAGTTTTTTATTTCATAATCATTATCATTTCTAATTTCATTTTTAAAAAAGATAAAGAACCTATATTATAATTAGAATATAATATGAGTTCTGTGATTAATCGTTTGCTATGTCAGTATCTATACGTGTTTATTAAATGTATAAGGTATAAAACCCCTCTTTCTCTAATTTAGAACTAGAAGGAATTCCACTAACAACACAACGTAATTAACTCGATTCGTTAGAACAGCTTCCATTGAGTCTCTGCACCTATCCTTTTCCTTTGTATTCTAGTTCGAGAACCCCTTGTTTTCTCAAAACACGGATTTGGCTCAGGATTGCCCTTTTTTAATTCCAGGGTTTCTCTGAATTTGGAAGTTACCACTTAGCAGGTTTCCATACCAAGGCTCAATACAATCAAGTCCGTAGCGTCTACCGATTTCGCCATATCCCCATTTCCCTCTTCTTTGAGACCAGGATTCCTTGTGTAATTTCATCCATCTCTTAGTTTTTTTTTTGAATCATTGAGTTCATCACTCAACGTAGTCTAGCAGTTCAGTTCGACTCTATTTGAGAGACCTCGCTTGCTTATTGCAATTCAGAATTGAATTGATTCTATCCTTGATGTATTTGCAATTCAATCCGAATCAATATATCCAAAAGTTTTTATCTCCCCCACCTCCCGTCTTACTTTTTTATAGTATTCAAAATTATACTATAACGCTTGATATTTATTCTTTTTTTCTAATCAGAATTAGCAATTTTATTTACTCTGACTCTATGTTCCCCTTAGTGAAATATTAATCCTCAAATTATTAACAAATAATAAAGTCTATAATGATCGAATGAAAATACCAATAAATTCTATAATTTTATTTTTTAATATCCTATAGTTAAGCATATCAAGCTAACTTTATCTTTAAGAAGTTTTAGTATTTTTTTATTTTTATAAGTATAACTTCAAATTTAGAACTAGTTAATAGCTAAGATTAATAACTAATATCTGAGATTTTACGGATTTCCTATACTATACCTATTTCTATTTGTTACACTATTTCCGTTATGTAAGCCCACTTAGCTCAGAGGTTAGAGCATCGCATTTGTAATGCGAGGGTCATCGGTTCAAATCCGATAGTCGGCTTTTTTTTCTCTATCGATGTTCTACGAACAAGAATCTCTTTTTTTCCGAATTAAATGGAGAATCCAGGATCTTTTATGTTTTTTACCTTACAATTTTGCTAGATACAAAACAATAAAATAAATAATATATATACAAAAAAAAAAGATTTTGATGAAATTCCATTTTTTGGGGTACTTTAGTTGATTTTACTCTGTTTATCCTGTAGTTTAATTCAGTTTTAATTTCGATGTATTCTGTAATGTAAATACAATGAAATTAATTGTGTAAAATGAAATTTCAATAAAATAAAAAAAGGAGTCTTCATGTCCCGTTATCGAGGACCTCGTTTAAAAAAAATACGCCGTCTGGGAGCTTTACCAGGACTCACTAGAAAAACACCTAAATCCGGAAGTAATCTTAAAAAAAAATTCAATTCTGGGAAAAAGGAGCAATATCGTATTCGTCTTCAAGAAAAACAGAAATTGCGTTTTCATTATGGTCTGACAGAACGACAATTACTTAGATATGTACATATCGCTGGAAAAGCAAAAAGGTCAACAGGCCAGGTTTTACTACAATTACTTGAAATGCGTTTGGATAATATCCTTTTTCGATTGGGTATGGCTTCAACCATTCCTGGGGCCCGCCAATTAGTCAACCATAGACATATTTTAGTTAATGGTCGTATAGTCAATATACCAAGTTTTCGTTGCAAACCCCGAGATATTATTACTACGAAAGATAACCAAAGATCAAAAGGTCTGGTTCAAAATTATATTGCTTCATCGGACCCGGGGAAATTGCCAAAGCATTTGGCGATTGACACGTTGGAATATAAAGGACTAGTAAATAAAATCCTAGATAGGAAGTGGGTCGGTCTCAAAATAAATGAGTTGTTAGTTGTAGAATATTACTCTCGTCAGACTTGAACTTAACGAAAAAAGGAAAGGTTCATAGAATTTTCTTCCCCTTCCCCTTTCCCCGAACTAAATCGCCCTAAGACCATTACCATTAATTTGTATTTTCCCATCAACTAGCTAAAATTGATTAACCCTAGGATTAGGATCCTTTTTTCTTTTTTCCTCTATGTGTATTTTACATACCACAGTAATTTGCTATAGAGAATTTCTAATTTCTATTAAATCAAAATAAGATAATATAAGATATTATATTATTGCTGGAAAAAATTGTTATTTGATTTGATACATTGTGATCCTTAACGTTGATGAATTAAGAAAAACGGAAAGAGAGGGATTCGAACCCTCGGTAAACAAAAGTCTACATAGCAGTTCCAATGCTACGCCTTGAACCGCTCGGCCATCTCTCCTACATAACTTATTATGGAAAATAAACTGAGTGAATAGCGAGTTTTCTTATTCCTGCAGTACAGGTACAACCGCAACCACTCGGGGGTTCCATAGTTCTATTGGAAAAATTCCTTTTGATCTAAGTGGAAGGATACAGGATTTTTTACTAGAAATTGCGCTCGCTATAAAATAAAAGTTTTAATTTGGGTTTTCCCGCAACTAAAGAAAAAGAAAATGGAAGAATTCTTCTTATTGCATAATAAAATAAAGAAACCTTAGAATTCCGTTTGCATAAGATACGCTACACCATACTATCGAAATCAAAAATAGGGTATGAGACAATTAATAACTTTGAAAACACGAAATAGTTGATAACATAAGTTGTTGTTCAGAAATAGGAAAGTGGAATGAAATCCAGTCTTAGTCAAATATTTCATATCTCTTCGTGTCCAAGCAGAAGGAAAAGGATACAATTTGAGCTGAGCGGAAAATCCATATCTCTCTTATCCATTTAAAGCATATGGATTTAGAGTAGAGCATATGGATCAATCTATTTATAATTATAAGAATCGAATGTGTTTGTTTTTATGTTATTTTGTGAAGGAATGAAAACAATTCTATATAGAATGGGTTGGGAATTATGCCTAGATCCCGTGGAAATGGAAATTTCATTGATAAGACCTCCTCAATTGTAGCCAATATTTTATTGCGAATAATTCCGACAACCTCAGGAGAAAAAAAGGCATTTACTTATTATAGAGATGGTGCGATTTGACTCTTTTTTTTGCTTTTTTTTAGCCCTACCTATACCTCAGTCTTACGAAAAAGAGAGGGGGGTTGGCATAGAGAGAACCAAATTTGTAAAGCAAACAAACCCACGCTTCGGGAAGGTGAGGCGAACTAACAATTCCTTCCGTCGTGTATCCTCGATTGATGCGGCTTCAGATACTTCAATTGTAGATTTGAGTATTGAGCGAAAGGTTACACCTACAGGATATGGTATGGTATGGATTACAGGCCAATCCTACTCTATTAGTATCCGTAGGCAGCATAGGGGAGAAAAGCACTACACCTAGAAATAGGAATCAACAAGAGAAAAACTTTGTTAGAAATTACCCCTTTCCTGATCGGTATCAGGGCTGGGAAGAATGGTTGGGATAACAAACAACCATCAGGTTTGTACTTTGGATACCCCTATAACCATCAAAGATCGTTGAAGTAGCTAATTCCTCTAAATAGGAGGCGTTGAGAACAAAGAAATTATTGGAGCTATCGTTTTCCTCTAGCATTAATAGAATTCATTGGTGTTAAGAAAAACCTCTTGTGGGAAGGTTGGCTAGAGATTTCTTGGAAAAATACCAGCCCCTTTCGGTTCATAATGAGACGGGACTAATTCTATTTTGATTCTATAGATTATTTCGCTTAGTACTATTATGTACAGAAGGGAGGAGCCGTATGAGATGAAAACCTCATGTACGGTTTTGGAACGGAGATTTTTTGAATAGAATGAACGACCGTAACGGATGTTGGCTCAATCCGAAGGAAATTATGCGGAAGCTTTGCAAAATTATTATGAAGCTACGCGACTAGAAATCGATCCCTATGATCGAAGTTATATACTCTATAACATAGGCCTTATACACACAAGCAATGGAGAGCATACAAAGGCTTTGGAATATTATTTCCGGGCACTAGAACGAAACCCCTTCTTACCGCAAGCTTTTAATAATATGGCCGTGATCTGTCATTACGTGCGACTATCTCCACTATAGAAAGAAAAAAAAAAAAGAGAGGATCAAATTTTCTAGTAAATACTAGAAAAAAAGGGCTTTCTACATAGGGATCGTAAAAACAACGATTTTTCCCTATCAGCTGTAGGAAGGAAGGACACTTCACGAGAATCAAAAAACGAAGAAAGTATGGCCTATACTACTACTCTATGGATAAAGTTTCTCAAATTGATAGAGAAAGCACCGTAAAGATCAATTAGTGAGCGACTGGGTCGATACAACTAAAAAAAACTGCTTACTTATCCCATGATATGGGGCAAAATTTAGGAATCCGCTTATGTAATAGAGCCGATCCACTAAGGGATTAAGCAGCGGTGTAGTATCAGATCCCAAAGATAGTAAGTTCTTTTTTCTTTCTTATGGAAAAAAGTCTTTTTCAAGGATTCTATAGAGATTTCATATATGAAACCGGGATAGTTACCTCTCAGAAAATTTGAACGAAGGCTCTATATCTATCTATGCTTCATTCTTCTGAAGGTGGGAAAAAAGATCAAACTGATTATTGATAAAAATTAGGGTTTGAAACTTAGGTAATTAATTTCTTCTGCTTAACCCAAGAACAAATTGGATCGATTTTTGATAAATCGAATTCAGTTAAGATAGGGGAAATTCAGATAGCAATTTCTGAGCCGTATGAGGTAGGAAACTCTCAAGTACGGTTCTAAGGGAAGGAACTTCCTATTCCGACCGAGGAGAACAGGCCATTCTACAGGGTGATTCGGAAATTGCGGAAGCTTGGTTTGATCAAGCTGCTGAATATTGGAAACAAGCTATAGCGCTTACTCCGGGAAATTATATTGAAGCACAGAACTGGTTGAAGATTACGAAGCGCTTTGAATTTGAATAAGACCATGCTCCTTCTTTTTCATAAAATGGGTGGTTTGGTTGTTGATCCATTAATCAAATAAATTAGGTCGTAAGATCGAATCAAGAATTTCATTATATCCATTTCTTATACCTTCTATTTTATATGATATTTCATAAGAATAAACCATAGGGATAGGGTCTAGAATAGAAGTAATAAAGTGAATAAAAAGAGGGGGCAATCTAAATATTGCTAATATATTAGGACCATCTTATTAATAATTCTAATGAGTTATCTTGGAATTTAGAATCAAATAAAAAACCCTATATTATGCTCAAGGAAAGTAGATATAGATAGGAGCTTATGCCCTCAAAAAAAATACACTAGTTTCTTAAATTAAAAATAAAAAAGATTTTTTTCTTACGTCGAGAAATATTTGTTTTTCAAGATAAACAATGTCCGTTAGGCACCTAATCTTTATGTCATAATAGACCCGAACACTTGCCTCGGATTGACTTCAATATATAATTGCTCCAGTGAATAACTAAAAAAAAAATAGAAGGATGGTAGATAGTAAAGAAAAGAACTAATCACAATATCTATCTTTCAAAATCTATCTTTCAAAATCTATCTTTCAAAATATATATCTTTCAAAGATTCACTAAAAAGACAGTTGGCGGGTCTCTTTGTATGTCTTGTCCGGAAAGAGGAGGACTTAATGATTATTCGTTCGCCGGAACCAGAAGTAAAAATTGTTGTGGATAGGGATCCTGTAAAAACATCTTTTGAGGAATGGGCCAGACCCGGCCATTTCTCAAGAACACTAGCTAAGGGCCCTGATACTACCACTTGGATCTGGAACCTACATGCTGATGCTCACGATTTCGATAGTCATACTGGTGATTTGGAGGAGATTTCTCGAAAAGTCTTTAGTGCTCATTTCGGGCAACTTTCCATTATCTTTCTTTGGTTGAGTGGCATGTACTTTCATGGCGCCCGTTTTTCCAATTATGAAGCATGGCTAAGTGATCCTACTCACATTGGACCCAGTGCTCAGGTAGTTTGGCCTATAGTAGGGCAAGAAATATTGAATGGTGATGTAGGCGGGGGTTTCCGAGGAATCCAAATAACCTCTGGTTTTTTTCAGCTTTGGCGAGCATCTGGAATAACTAGTGAATTACAACTCTATTGTACTGCAATTGGTGCATTGATTTTTGCAGCGTTAATGCTTTTTGCTGGTTGGTTCCATTATCACAAAGCCGCTCCCAAATTGGCCTGGTTCCAAGATGTAGAATCCATGTTGAATCACCACTTAGCGGGATTATTAGGACTTGGGTCTCTTTCTTGGGCGGGGCACCAAATTCATGTATCTTTACCAATTAACCAATTTCTTGACGCTGGGGTGGATCCTAAAGAGATACCACTTCCTCATGAATTTATCTTGAATCGGGACCTTTTGGCTCAACTTTATCCTAGTTTTGCCGAAGGAGCAACCCCTTTTTTCACTTTAAATTGGTCCAAATACGCAGAATTTCTGACTTTTCGCGGAGGACTAGATCCAGTAACGCGTGGTCTCTGGCTGACCGATATTGCGCACCATCATTTAGCTATTGCTATTCTTTTCCTAATCGCAGGTCATATGTATAGGACCAATTGGGGTATTGGCCATGGACTTAAAGATATTTTGGAGGCTCACAAGGGCCCATTTACAGGACAAGGCCATAAGGGTCTTTATGAAATCTTAACAACGTCATGGCATGCTCAATTATCTCTTAACCTAGCTATGCTAGGCTCTACAACCATTGTTGTAGCTCATCATATGTATTCTATGCCTCCCTATCCATACCTAGCTACTGACTATGGTACACAACTTTCCTTGTTCACACACCACATGTGGATTGGCGGATTTCTAATAGTCGGTGCTGCTGCACATGCAGCAATTTTTATGGTAAGAGACTATGATCCAACTACTCGATACAACGATCTATTAGATCGCGTCCTTAGACACCGCGATGCAATCATATCCCACCTTAACTGGGTATGTATATTTCTAGGTTTTCACAGTTTTGGCTTGTACATTCATAATGATACCATGAGTGCTTTAGGCCGTCCACAAGATATGTTTTCGGATACTGCCATACAATTACAACCTATCTTTGCTCAATGGGTACAAAATATCCATGCTACTGCGCCTGGCGTAACAGCTCCTGGTGCAACAACAAGTACTAGCTTAACGTGGGGAGGCGGCGAGTTAGTAGCAGTAGGTGGCAAAGTGGCTTTGTTACCTATTCCATTAGGAACCGCAGATTTTTTAGTCCATCACATTCATGCATTTACCATACATGTGACTGTATTAATACTTTTGAAAGGTGTTTTATTTGCTCGGAGTTCCCGTTTGATACCCGATAAAGCAAATCTAGGTTTTCGCTTTCCTTGCGATGGGCCTGGCCGAGGGGGAACATGTCAAGTATCCGCCTGGGATCATGTTTTCTTAGGTTTATTCTGGATGTACAATGCAATTTCGGTAGTCATTTTCCATTTCAGTTGGAAAATGCAGTCGGATGTTTGGGGTACTATAAGTGATCAAGGGGTGGTAACTCATATTACAGGGGGAAACTTTGCACAGAGTTCCATTACGATTAATGGGTGGCTTCGAGATTTCTTGTGGGCACAGGCATCGCAAGTCATTCAGTCTTATGGTTCTTCATTATCTGCATATGGTCTTTTTTTCTTAGGTGCTCATTTTGTCTGGGCCTTCAGTTTAATGTTTTTATTCAGCGGCCGTGGTTATTGGCAAGAACTCATTGAATCTATCGTTTGGGCTCATAACAAATTAAAAGTTGCTCCTGCTACTCAGCCTAGAGCCTTGAGCATTATACAAGGACGCGCTGTAGGAGTAACCCATTACCTTCTGGGTGGAATTGCCACGACATGGGCATTCTTCTTAGCGAGAATTATTGCAGTAGGATAGTGGCTAGGAGGATTTGAAAGGCATTATGGAATTAAGATTTCCCAGGTTTAGCCAAGGCTTAGCTCAGGACCCCACTACTCGTCGTATTTGGTTTGGTATTGCTACCGCACATGATTTCGAAAGTCATGATGATATTACTGAAGAACGTCTTTATCAGAACATTTTTGCTTCTCACTTTGGGCAATTAGCAATAATCTTTCTATGGACGTCCGGAAATCTGTTTCATGTAGCTTGGCAAGGAAATTTTGAATCATGGATACAGGATCCTTTACACGTAAGACCTATTGCTCATGCGATTTGGGATCCTCATTTTGGTCAACCCGCTGTGGAAGCCTTTACTCGAGGAGGTGCTGCTGGTCCAGTGAATATTGCTTATTCTGGAGTTTATCAGTGGTGGTATACAATAGGATTACGCACCAATGAGGATCTTTATACTGGAGCTCTTTTTCTATTATTTCTTTCTACGCTGTCCTTAATAGCGGGTTGGTTACATCTACAACCCAAATGGAAACCAAGCCTTTCGTGGTTCAAAAACGCGGAATCTCGTCTCAATCATCATTTGTCAGGACTTTTCGGGGTAAGTTCTTTGGCTTGGACAGGACATTTAGTTCATGTTGCTATTCCCGCATCCAGGGGGGAGTACGTTCGATGGAATAATTTCTTAGATGTATTACCCTATCCCCAGGGGTTGGGACCCCTTTTGACGGGTCAATGGAATCTTTATGCCCAAAACCCTGATTCGAGTAATCATTTATTTGGTACCGCTCAAGGAGCGGGAACTGCCATTCTAACTCTTCTTGGGGGATTCCATCCACAAACACAAAGTTTGTGGCTGACCGATATGGCTCACCATCATTTAGCTATTGCATTTATTTTTCTCATTGCCGGTCACATGTATCGAACTAACTTCGGAATTGGGCACAGTATTAAAGATCTTTTAGAAGCGCATACTCCTCCGGGGGGTCGATTAGGGCGTGGGCATAAGGGCCTTTATGACACAATCAACAATTCGATTCATTTTCAGTTAGGTCTTGCTCTAGCTTCTTTAGGGGTTATTACTTCCTTAGTAGCTCAACATATGTACTCTTTACCTCCTTATGCATTCATAGCACAAGACTTTACTACTCAAGCTGCTTTATATACTCATCACCAATATATTGCAGGGTTCATCATGACAGGGGCTTTTGCTCATGGAGCTATTTTTTTCATTAGGGATTACAATCCGGAACAGAATGAGGATAATGTATTGGCAAGAATGTTAGACCATAAAGAAGCTATCATATCTCATTTAAGTTGGGCTAGCCTCTTTCTAGGATTCCATACCTTGGGCCTTTATGTTCATAACGACGTCATGCTTGCTTTTGGTACTCCAGAAAAGCAAATCTTGATCGAACCTATATTTGCCCAATGGATACAATCTGCTCATGGCAAGACGACATATGGGTTCGATATACTCTTATCTTCAACGAATGGCCCCGCTTTCAATGCGGGTCGAAGCCTATGGTTGCCCGGATGGTTGAATGCTGTTAATGAGAATAGTAATTCGCTTTTCTTAACAATAGGACCTGGGGATTTCTTGGTTCATCATGCTATTGCTCTAGGTTTGCATACAACTACATTGATTTTAGTAAAGGGCGCTTTAGATGCACGCGGTTCCAAATTAATGCCAGATAAAAAGGATTTTGGATATAGTTTTCCTTGTGACGGCCCAGGGCGCGGCGGTACTTGTGATATTTCTGCTTGGGACGCATTTTATTTGGCAGTTTTCTGGATGTTAAATACCATTGGGTGGGTTACTTTTTATTGGCATTGGAAACATATCACATTATGGCAGGGCAACGTTTCACAATTTAATGAATCCTCCACTTATTTGATGGGATGGTTAAGAGATTACCTATGGTTAAACTCTTCACAACTTATCAATGGATATAATCCTTTTGGGATGAATAGTTTATCGGTATGGGCGTGGATGTTCTTATTTGGACATCTTGTTTGGGCTACTGGATTTATGTTCTTAATTTCCTGGCGGGGGTATTGGCAGGAATTAATTGAGACTTTAGCATGGGCTCATGAACGCACACCTTTAGCTAATTTAATTCGCTGGAGAGATAAGCCCGTGGCTCTTTCCATTGTGCAAGCAAGATTGGTTGGATTAGCTCACTTTTCCGTGGGTTATATATTCACTTATGCAGCTTTCTTGATTGCCTCAACATCAGGCAAGTTTGGTTAATTTAGTTTGTTTTTTTGTACTGTATCAGCACCTAGTTCATTACTCTTGATAGAGAGGGAGGATCTGCCTTTTTAGATTTCTTTTTCTATTTATTTTTCCATCTAGGATTAGAACCGTATACTTGGTAATAATAGCAACGACACATTATGGCAAAAAAAAGTTTGATTCAGAGGGAGAAGAAGCGGCAGAAATTAGAACAGAAATATCATTTGATTCGTCAATCTTTAAAAAAAAAGATAAGAAGCAAAGTTTCTCCCTTGAGTTTGAGTGAAAAAACGAAAATGCGAGAAAAATTGCAATCCCTACCGCGTAATAGTGCACCTACACGCCTTCATCGACGTTGTTTTTTGACCGGAAGACCTAGAGCTAACTATCGACATTTTGGGCTATCCGGACACGTACTTCGAGAAATGGTTTATGAATGTTTGTTACCGGGTGCAACAAGATCCAGTTGGTAAGGATAAAATACCCTTTCGTATTTGTATGGATTTCTGGAATTGATAATCATAGAGGAGCCCTCTTTACCATTCTGTATAAATGGACTATTCTATTTGTATAGATATTGGTAGAGGGGCGTATCCAACCCTCTTTTATCCACTAGTTACCCCTCTTTAGTTTAAGAGTATAGAGCAGTTTGGTAGCTCATAAGGCTCATAACCTTGGGGTTGCGGGTTCGATTCCCACTACCGCCTCCATACTCCTTCTTTATGATATATGCATGATATAATATATACATCATGCATTTGTATCTGGATTTTTTGATTTCCTAAAAGAGTTTTGGTCTAACAGTTTTTTCTCGGAAGAAGCAAAAAAATAAAAGAAAGAATAAAATATGAAAGAAAAGCGTCCATTGTCTAATGGATAGGACAGAGGTCTTCTAAACCTTTGGTATAGGTTCAAATCCTATTGGACGCAATCTTATTTCTATCTATTCTTTAAATAACTATACTAAACTAAAAACAAAGAAAACTTTTTTGCATGATTCAAATGAAAAAGCTTTCTCAACGATTCCTATTCTACTAACAAGAGTAGACATGCAAAATTTATTTGTTACTGAAGAGAAAACCGTTCCAGCTGTTCCTGAATAGCTTCCTTCAAAAGGATTTCCGCTTGCTCGGTGAATGTCTTGCTAGAAGATATAATTTCTTGGAATTGAGGTTTAGTATCTTTTAGATGTTTACGTAACTCATCCAGAAATTTATTTACCTGTTCAATTTCTAACGAATCAAGATATCCTCTTGTTCCGGTATAAATAGTAGCTATCTGCTCTTCCACTGGGAGAGGATTTGCCTGGGATTGTTTAAGCAATTCCCTTAATCGTCGACCCCTTGCCAATTGATTCTGACTTGTTTTATCGAGAGCAGAGGCGAATTGTGCAAAGGCTTGTAACTCTGCGAATTGCGCTAGTTCCAATTTTGATTTGCCAGCTACTTGTTTCATGGCTTTAATTTGAGCCGCGGATCCTACTCTGGAAACAGAAATACCCACATTAATAGCGGGTCGAATTCCGGCATTGAATAGATCCGCAGATAAGAATATTTGTCCATCTGTAATGGAGATTACATTAGTAGGAATATAGGCGGAAACGTCTCCAGATTGAGTCTCAACTATTGGTAAAGCGGTCATACTTCCTTCGCCTAAAAGAGAATTTAATTTAGCGGCTCTTTCTAAAAGGCGTGAATGCAAATAAAAAACATCCCCTGGATAAGCCTCACGTCCGGGAGGTCTTCTTAATAGAAGGGACATTTGGCGATAAGCTTGTGCCTGTTTGGAGAGATCATCATAAATTATTAAAGTATGCCGTTCGCGGTACATAAAATACTCAGCCAGGGCTGCTCCCGTATAAGGAGCGAGGTATTGTAATGTAGCAGGTGAATCCGCCATTTCAGCTACTACAATAGTGTATTCCATGGCCCCCTCCTCATGGAAAGTAGTTACTACTTGAGCTACGGAGGATGCTCTTTGACCGATAGCTACATAAACACATATTACACCTTGCCCTTTTTGATTGAGAATTGTATCTGTGGCTACTGCTGTTTTGCCAGTCTGTCTGTCCCCAATAATTAACTCTCGCTGACCGCGCCCTATAGGGATCATCGAATCGATAGCAATAAGCCCTGTTTGAAGAGGTTCGTATACGGAACGCCTGGAAATTATACTTGGAGCAGGAGATTCAATTAAGCGAGATTCGGAAGCTATAATTTCGCCTTTCCCATCAATAGGTTTAGCCAGAGCATTTACAACACGACCCAAGTAAGCCTCACTCACGGGTATCTGAGCAATTCTTCCTGTTGCTTTTACAAAACTTCCCTCTTGTATCATCAACCCATCGCCCATTAATACAATCCCAACATTTTTGGATTCCAAATTCAGAGCAATACCCCTAGTACCTTCTGCAAATTCGACTAATTCACCTGACATTATTTCACCAAGACCTATAATACGAGCAATCCCATCCCCCACTTGAACTACGCGACCTATATTCTCAATCCCTACTTTCCTATTATATTGTTCAATACGTTCGCGGAGAATTTTATGAATTTCGTCGACTCGAAGGGTTGCCATTAGTGTTTCTTGACTCTTTTTTCGGAAGCAAGGGGAAAAATAATGCCTAAATTCTAAACGAAAGTAGAAGTTCAAGGCCTAATTAATTTAATTATTTCTTCCATTCCAGGGACCCGAGAATGCCAATATTAGCACGAATCGTACGGAAATGTAACTCGGTATTCAAACAACTATTCAGAGTTCCTAGAGCTCCTTGTACGGCCTGTTGGAAAACCCGCTGTCGGACCTGATTCATTGCCCTTTGTTTTTCAAAATAAAGGGTTTCGTTTTTAGACTTTTCCAATTGTTCCAAACTAATAGAAGTAGCATTAATCAAATTTGCTTTTTCTCGTTCTATCTCAGAGTATCCATTCATTCGATACTCATCCGCTTCTAGTTCGACTTTCTGTAATCGAATCCGAGCTTTTTCGAGTTGCTCAATGGTCCCTCTACGCAATTCTTCTGAATTTCGAATAGTACTCAAGATCCTCTGTTTTCGATTATCTAATAAATCTTTTAATGAAAGTAGATTATTTTGTAAGTTTACAACTTTTATGATCTCTTCCCGAACCAAACATGAATCTTTCGATTCATTTGGCTCTCACGCTCCTTTTTTTTTTTCTATAGCTATTTCCATATCTTTTTTTTAAGTAATGAGCCTATCCTCTATCTTCTTTTTTATGTTTATATTTCAATATACCGAAACCTATATAAGACTAGATAAATATTAAGAGGACTCTTCCGCCTAGATAAAAATATATCATGGTCAGCAAAGTTGTTTCTTTATTTTTATTTGCCCTCTAGTTAATAATTTCAATTTCATTAAGAAAAACTAACTAAATAAATGGAAAATGAAAATTAATAGAATTCTTTTTTATTTTTTTTTTCTTCAAATCCAAAAAATTTCTCTTTTTTATACATAGGTCGTCGATTCGGCATTGGTTAAAAAAGGGCAGGGTGCCCCCTTTTTTTTCTAGTAAATAGTTCAAACCATTTTATCGATATGAGTGTTCTATATCAGATAAATTTTACATTAGCTATTTCCCGTTTAAATTGGTACTAATACTAATATAGTTGTAGAAAGAGTACCTCTTTTTGCCTGGACTTCAAGCAGTTTAGCTTTAACCGTGTTAATGGTCTCACATTCTTGGTTTATAGAGAATCAAAGTTGATTTACCAATGAGTCGCGAAATGCTATGGTTCTTCCATATGATTTCTGAATTTATTCAGAAGTAATTCGTCGAGATCGTGCACCCTTTTCTTATTTATCCGAAAAATACTAAAAAATATTATAAAGTGCAGCCGGATAGATCCAATCTATTCTTGAAATAGACAACTCGCACACACTCCCTTTCCAAAAAAAATCAAAACACCAACCACTACAGTTAGATTTATTAGATTTGTTGCTAAAATATCGGTATTAAGCCCGAAACTGCCAGCGGATGGCCAGTGAGCTAAAAAAACGAAAGAATGGGTTACATTTTTCATATGCTCTCCTCTTATAGATAGGACGAACAAAGAACAAAGTTTTTCGATCACTTACTTCGCTCGCCCTTTTTTGATCGGTTTTTTTAATGCAAATAGATTCAATCTAGTAATTTCTTTTAGATTAAGTCTTACGTCTTGTTTGACCGGTGAAAGACTTCCTTTGTTGAAATGTTCTGTTCCCAAAATTCCTAAAATAAAAGGAAAAAACTTTCCACTTTCCTAAACTAAGGACGGGAAATAAGAAGGTGAGCATATCTTCTAAATTAATAATACTCAACTCAGCCCTTCCTAGAATGGGGTATTATCTGTCCCGATAAATAGATAATTCCAGGAGTAATAAATAGGAGTAAATTAAATAAAGTATTGATATAATTGGAATTGTGGAAGCAAATACCAATTTACTAAAAAAAGAAAAAAGTATCTAATCGAAATCGAAAGAATTTTTTTTTTAAGATTAAACAAAAGGGTTCGCAAATAAAAGCGCTAGTGCCACAACTAGTCCATAAATTGTTAAAGCTTCCATAAAAGCTAGACTAAGCAATAAAGTACCTCGTATTTTACCTTCTGCTTCTGGCTGTCTCGCAATACCTTCTACAGCTTGTCCTGCAGCAGTACCTTGACCAACTCCAGGTCCAATAGAAGCAAGCCCTACGGCCAATCCAGCAGCAATAACAGAAGCAGCAGCAATTAGTGGATTCATGGTGAGTAGTTCCTCGTGTCAAAAAAAAGAAATGGTTAAGGATACAATCAACCAATAAATTCTTACTTCTAAGCTCTATTGGGGAGAAGTAAAGTAACTAAAAAGTACAAATTGAAATCAAATTGAAATGATAATGTGAATTGTCCGAACTACATAGAAGGGAATTCCATATCCATATATCGGATTAGATAATGAATCTAACCTAGGAATATATAATATAATATCCTATATATATACATTTGTTTCTTCTATTTTGTTTGCATATTTTCTCATTTTCTATTGAATCGGATTCTAAAATCATTGCTTAAAGTGGAAACCTGCATAAAAGAGGACTCCACTTATAGACATTAAGGATATTATAGTATAGATCTAGCCTGACTCCACCCTCCTTAATGCATATATACTTTGAAAATTCCATAATATAGTCTATTCTATTCTCTCTCCTACAACTCTAGGCTATATATTCATACGCATTTCTAACTATTTTTTTGCAACCAAGCAGATTATCTGGAACCATGCATGAATTGAGCTAAGCTGCAAAAAAAAAAAATACTATTTCCAAAAAGAGTCAATTCAATGATGACCCTCCATGGATTCACCTATATAGGCTGCGGCTAATGTTGCAAAAATAAGAGCTTGAATACCGCTTGTAAATAATCCAAGAAACATGACCGGTATAGGGATTACTAAGGGGACTAAAGAAACAAGAACAACAACGACTAATTCATCCGCCAATATATTCCCGAAAAGTCGAAAGCTAAGCGATAATGGTTTTGTGAAATCTTCTAGGATGTTAATTGGTAAAAGGATTGGAGTTGGTTTAATATATTTCTCGAAATAGCTCAATCCTTTTTTGCTAAGACCAGCATAAAAATATGCCGCTGACGTGAGTAAAGCTAAAGCAACAGTAGTATTTATATCATTCGTGGGCGCTGCTAATTCCCCATGGGGTAACTCTATAATTTTCCAAGGTAAAAGAGCACCCGACCAATTCGAAACAAAAATAAAAAGGAACATAGTTCCAATAAAGGGAACCCAGGGACCATATTCTTCTCCAATCTGAGTTTTGCTCAAGTCTCGAATAAACTCAAGGACATATTCAAAAAAATTCTGACCGTCGGTCGGGATGGTTTGTGGATTCCGAACAGCTATGACAACTGAACCTAGCAAGATAGTAATTACGACCCAAGAAGTGATGAGTACTTGGGCATGAATTTGGAAACCTCCTATTTGCCAATAGAAGTGTTGGCCTACTTCTACACCCGATATATCGTATAACCCCTTGAGTGTTTTAATGGAACAAGGTATAATATTCATATTGTCCTCTGATAAAAATTGAACTTCAAAAAAGGAATTCTTTTGATTCAACCATCTCTTTCTCAACTCAGCAACTTGAAGTATTAATCTTATATTTAGGATACCAAGAAAGCACATCAGATCATAATATATATCAATACCCTCTAATATATATCAATATTCCCCTTCTTTTTTCTATGCAAAAAAAATTCTATGCAAAAAAAAAGATATAGTAAAGTAAGTGATTCCATAAATTTACGCAGTTGCCCAAGAATTCACTATATATTCTTAATCAACGATTTCTTATATAGAGAGAACGGCCCTCACAAATTGAAAATACTAATTTGTTAAGAATCAATCGAATTGAAGTCATAGTGTCATCGTTGGCTGGAATCGATATATTCGCGAGATCCGGGTCACAATTTGTATCGACTAAAGAAATAGTAGGAATCCCCAAAATGGCACATTCCCGAAGAGCTATATACTCTTTTTGCTGATCAAGGACGATCACAATGTCTGGCAATCTCGTCATATATTTGATCCCGCCGAGATACCTTTGCAAAGTAGATAATTTTCTCTTCAAGATTGCCACATCTCTTTTTGGGAGATGGTGGAATTTTCCCATTTTTTCTTCTGCTCTTAAGTCTCTAAATTGAGAAAGTCTAGTTTTCGTAATCGACCAATTCGTTAACATACCACTGAACCACTTTTTATTAACATAATGACAACGAGCCCTTATTGCAGCTGATGCTACTAAATCTGTTGCTCTTTTTTTGGTACCAACAATTAAGAAACTTTTTCCCTGACTTGCTGCATCAAAAACTAAATCACAAGCTTCTGATAAAAAACGAGCCGTTCTAGCGAGATTTATAATATGAGTACCTTTACGCTTTGCCGAAATGTAAGGGGCCATTTTAGGATTCCATTTCTTAATACCATGACCAAAATGAACTCCTGCTTCTATCATCTCTTTCAAATTAATGTTCCAATATCTTCTTGTCATTTTTTCCACACTTCCTTTTTTTTAATCCTACCATTCCATTACGGAATTTAGTTCTTTTTGAAGATTAAGAAAGATCCGAAATAGCTTGAAATAAATAATAATTGTTCCGAGAGAACCTTGTACTAAGATAAGAGTTGGCCATTGATACATGGTATAAACATAACCACCTTAATGAATTAACTGACTTGTTTTACTTATTAAAATAAAAATCTTAAAAATCTAAAATTTGACCTGTTAGTGTTCTAAGTTCAAAAGTCTAGTAAAGTAAAAAATATTTTTATGGGGGTTCTTATGTCTCATAAAAATTGTTTGTTACGTCAGAATCTGAAGAAACTAATTCTGTATGGAGAAACAAAAAATCTCTCATTTCCGACGCGAATAGATTTTTTTTTTTTATTTCGAAATAAAGGTTCTTGTCTTGTGGGGAACGATGCACAAATTTTTGGAATCCGGTACCAACAGGTATAATCCCCCCCAGAACTACGTTTTCTTTCAAGCCTTTCAACCAATCAATGCGACCTCGTAGGGCAGCTTTTGCTAAAACTCGAGCAGTTTCTTGAAAACTTGCTTCAGATATGAAACTTTGGGTATTCAGGGAAGCCCTTGTTATTCCCAATAAGATTGCCCGATAATAGATCGATTCATCCAAAGCTCGTCCTGCTCGTTCCGCTCGCAATAGTCCGATTAATTCCCCAGGCGAAAAAACATTAGACATTCCATCTTCGGAAACCCGCACTTTTGATGTTACTTGGCGTATAATAATCTCTATATGTCTATTATGGATCTGTACCCCTTGGGATCGATAAACCTTTTGGATTTTATTAACCAAAGAGATACGACTTTGGGCTATGGTTAGCTCAGCTCCAATCAAGAATCCCCAAGGGACCCCAAGAATTCTTGGTATACGCTCATTCCAATCCTCAATTCTCCTTTCGAGATTCGGGGATAATGAATCAATTGAACGCGCTTCAAAGATTTGTTCCACTTTTGGAAGACCTTGCGTTATGTCACTAGATCTCGATTTTTCATATATAAACGTAACTAACCTATCTCCCTTGTAAAGGATTTCTCCATAATGACCATTAACAGTTGCTCCTGTAGTGGCCAAATAAGGTTTAGCTGCTCTTATAACAAAGGAATTCATATTTACAATGAAAATTTGACCGGATTTTTTTATGTGCGATTTAAATAGACATACATTTTCACAAATAAATTGTCCAAGGTGAATTATTGCCAATGTCTCTTCCCAAGAATCATGATGGACAAAGTGACAATTCAAAAGGAATGGATCCAACATTATGTTACTATCGAAATTAGAAATCCTTTTATTTTCATCTATTAAAGAGTATTTAAGTTCTTGAAGTACTTGGAAGGTTTGTTTTAAATTGTCAACGAACAAATATTTTTTTAACAGGATTTTATTATGCGTTAGTAAATAGTAAGATGAAGAAAAATGCGATATACTAGCTACAATAGCGCCTAAGGGCCCAAAAATTTCTCGAATAGGAATTCTAGGATTCCATTCTTTTATCGCATTGGGATGTTTTGAATTCTTGAATAAACCAATTCGAGAACAGTTGGATGCCGACAAAATCATCAAAGAGTGGTATTCTTTATTTCGATTCAACAAAGTGCCAATAGCTTCTGGATGTTGGCTAAGTGATTCAATCTTCGCCTTGGAATAAAAAGAATTGATATTGGCGCGATCTAACCTATTATGGGGAATCGGTCCTGCACTTGTCCTACCATACCTTTTTCGTGTATACGAAATAGTGGACTTGACTAACTCAATTCTTAGGAAATCGCGAATAAGATCATTTGCTCTTACCTCAACAAGGGAAGCACCAGCCTTTTCTTTTTCTTCTTGTTCCCAATTCACTACTAAGCAAGTTCTAACAAATTGACTATTTGTGTGATAAATTCTTTGAGTTAACTTGCTATTTTCATGAGAAATAAAATTGACAAGTCGAATTTGGAGATTATTTTCTTCTTGCAAGAGATCCTGCGGGAAAAGTGTTGCTAAATTTCTTCCTTCGTCCATTTCATATGCCACTGTAGGGCGAACGGAAACAAAATACTTTTCCTTGCTCTTGAGAATTTTTTTCCGTTGAACATAGACCCAATTTTTCCTTTTTTTTGATTCCTTAGAATCTTTTTTTTGTCTTTCTGGCGGTATCAAACAGCCACCTAATATCTTATCCGCCTCTTCAGGAAAATGAATATCTCCGGAAAATATTTTGAGTTCCGTATGGCTTTTTTTTCTCTTCACTCGGACCAGTCCGCCTAGTCGACTTCTTGTATTTTTTGTGAGTTGTGTATTCACTCCAATAATACTATTGTCAAGTATCTTTAGGGATGAAGATCTCGGCAAGATATGAAGTTCTTGAAGAATGAAAAAAAACCGATCTACTTCTTTTTGGTATTTTAGACTAAATTCTTTTGTTCCTCGATGCTCAATCAAACCCTCTTTTTTTAAGATGGAATCTTCCTCTGGGCTCTCGTATTCGTCCTCTGAATCTTCTTCTGAGTCTTCCTCTAAAGTACCATATTTTTCCTCTGCGCTTTCCCCGGGGCTGCCATATTCGTCTTCTGAGTCTTCCTCTAGAGTTCCATATTCGTCCTCTTGGGTCCTATATTTGCTCTCTGGGCTCCCATATTCCTCTTCTGAGTCTTTCTCTAAAGTCCTATATTCGTTCTCTGGGTTCCCATATTCGTTTTCTGGGCTCCCATATTCGTCTTCTAGGGTTTCATATTCGTATTCGTCTTCTAGGATTCCATATTTAGATTCTTCTAGGGTTTCATATTCATATTCGTCCTCTCGGGTCCTGTATTCGTCTTCTAGGGTCTCATATTCCTCTTCTGAGTCTTCCGCTCGAGTCCTATATTCTTCTTCTAGGGTCCTATATCTAAATTTAACAATTCCTGAACCCTTTTTATCTTTTCTGTATCGGGGATCGTCAAAATAAGCAAAAATAGTATTTCTACGTAAAACACCCATAAGGGGGATTTCAATCGAAATCCCAAAACAGGATATTAGTTCTTTCTCTTGTTCTTGATGATATTGTAATGGAATGACGAACCTATTTCTTCGCTTTTTCGCCAACAAATCTGAATTATCTTGAAAAATAGAAGGATAGATAAAATTCCAATGGCCATTGGACATGATTCGATCCGACGTTGAATAATCAAGAATTTCCCTATCTTTTTTACCATAAGTATTCATTTGATCTTGATCCTTGTGGAGTGAAAAAGACGCTATACTGGATCTGCACATACTTACTGACAATATCCATAAATGGCTTGTTTTTGGTAATCGGCGAAGATTACCATATTGATATTCGGGCGCATGGTAAACATCAGTACTCCAGTGCATTTCGCCGTCTGATTCAGAATAAATATGCTTTTGTACCCTTTCTTTAAAATGTAAAGTGGACGTTCCGGCACGAATCTCCGCAATTACTTGTTCGGATTTTACATATTGATCATTTTGCACTAGAATCAAGCTTTTTGAGGGAATATTCACACTATATAGAATATCTTGACTCTGAATAGTTACATGCAAGTCTATATAACATAGAAAAGCAGGCTGCCCATGACGGGTACGTGTGGGGTGAACCAAATTCTCATTGAATTTTATTTTTCCATTCGAAGGGGATCGTACAAGGTCGGCAGTACCCCCTGTGAATACTCCGCCAGTATGAAAAGTTCTTAATGTTAGTTGAGTCCCTGGCTCCCCAATTGATTGACCTGCAATAATACCTACGGCTTCTCCCAATTCGACCAGATCACTATGAGTAGGACTCCGGCCATAGCATAATTGACAGATCCAAGAAGTGCTTCGGCAAGTAAAGGGGGTTCTAATATATATTGGTTGTGCTCGAAATGGTTGTGCTCGAAAGGCAGTTATGAATCGATTGACTAATCCAATTCCAATATCTTGATTTCGCGCGGCAATGCATCGTGAACCGATATATATATCGTCTGCTAATACACGACCAATTAGTGTTTGGACAAAAAGTTTTTCCGTCATCCCATTTTGAGGACTTACAGAAATACCTCGGATAGTACCACAATCTCTTCTACGCACAATAATATGTTGAACTACTTCAACAAGTCTACGTGTAAGATATCCAGCATCTGCTGTTCGCACAGCAGTATCTACAACCCCTTTGCGGGCTCCATAGCAGGAAATTATATATTCTGTCAAAGAAAGTCCCTCGCGTAAATTGCTTTGAATAGGTAAATCAATCATTTGTCCTTGAGGGTCCGACATTAATCCTCTCATACCTACTAATTGGTGTACTTGAGATGCATTTCCTCTGGCTCCTGAAAAAGACATTAGATAGACTGGATTAGAAGGATCCGTTATCCGAAAATTTGAATTCATTTCTTGTTTCAAATATTCACTTGTCGCATACCATATCTCAACAGATTGGCGTAATTTTTCTACCGCGTGTACAGCCCCATAATAATAGTGTTTCTCCAAAAGAAAACTCTGTTGTTCCGCGTCTTGGACTAACCATCCCTTAGAGGGTATTGTTAAAAGTCCTCGATTCCTAACGAAATCGATGTAGTAGTGGCTTGATGGAAGCCCAGAGTCTTTAGTTGATCCAGTATATGGGATGTATATCCCATTCCAAAATGATCTATTAATCTGCTAATAAGTCGTTTCATACCAGTTCCGTCTATCTCTTTATTATGAAAGACCAGATTGGCCCGTTCCGCCATACATAAGTACCCCCTTTTCGGCTGAGTAGGATTCGACAATTGCTGAGTAGGATTCGACAATGGGCCTGAGTCAGTGATTCGAAAATTTAATTAACTTAATTGCCTCAATCTCAATCTGG
The DNA here is from genome assembly GCF_056163025.1 of Triticum urartu. Lineage (NCBI taxonomy): Eukaryota > Viridiplantae > Streptophyta > Magnoliopsida > Poales > Poaceae > Triticum > Triticum urartu. The sequence goes on along the minus strand of NW_028260991.1, from coordinate 16,800 downwards.
ATTCGCGTGGCAAATAATGATGATACTAGGGAAATCGGAATGCCCCCCGAAAGGGGAGGGGCATCGCCGAATCTAACTTTCTTGTTTAGGTAGTGTATGAATAGGCCTGACTAAATCCTTGTATGGCTTCCTCTATTTCTCTATAAAAAGAAATATGACCAAGAGTGGTTCGAATGTATATCGAACGAATTTCTTTTTTTCTATTTCCCATTATTAGATAGTGGGCATAAATCTCATGATAAGTCCCCAAAGATTCATATTGAACTTCAATCGGAACTTCTCTTGACCCAATGACGCGTTGATCCAGGTTCCATCGTAGCCACAAGGGACTATCTAAACTGATTAGTTTTTGTCTATAAGCTCCCAGTGCATCATAAGAACTAGAAAAATGGGGTTCTTTATCTTTCCTATATTTAAAATTATTATTATTATTGTAATTTACTTTTAGATTTGGGTAGTTTCTGCAACTATTATATCTATTTGCACAAATACCTCGACGCTTTCCAATCGTTAATACATAAAGCCCGATAAGCATGTCTTGGGTTGGTACGCAAATAGGATCCCCAATAGCGGGAGATAAGAGATTCATATGAGAAAACATAAGTAAACGGGCTTCTGCCTGAGCTTCCAAGGATAAAGGTAGATGAACAGCCATTTGATCTCCATCAAAGTCCGCATTGAAACCCTTACACACTAATGGGTGTAAAGAAATAGTACGCCCCTCTACTAAAGTGGGTTGAAAGGCCTGTATGCCTAATCTATGCAGGGTAGGTGCTCTATTTAACAGTACAGGATGTCCCCGCATAACTTCTTGAAGTATTTCCCATACAATGGGTTCTTTTTCCCAAATTTTCCTTTTAGCAATCCTTACATTAGAAGTGGCGCGTTTCGTGATTAAATCGCGAATTACAAATAGCTGAAAAAGCTTTATTGCTATCTCTAGAGGTAATCCACATTGATGTAATGAAAGCGAAGGACCCACAACAATGACAGAACGCCCCGAGTAATCGACCCGTTTCCCAAGCAGAGTCTCGCGAAACCTTCCCTCTTTACCTTCAATTACATCTGAAAGTGATTTGTATACTTTATTGTGACCATCCCTCGTCGGTTGCCCGCGGGACCCACTATCAAGAAGTGTATCCACGGCTTCTTGTACCAATTTTTCCTGGCACATTACTAAATCTGCTGGCGCTAATTCACTTCTTTTTAATAGATAGGCAAGATTGTTGTTCCGACGGATAACTCTCTTATAAAGTTCATTAATGTCTGAAGTCACTACTTTATCTCCAGACCTATAAACAATAGGTCTCAATTCGGGAGGAAGAACCGGTAATAAGCACAAAACCATCCATTCTGGTTCTACATTTGTTTGAATAAAATGTTTCGCCAATTGCATGCGTCTAATCAAAAAAACTTTTCTTATTCGTCTTTTTCTATCTTCCCACTCATCTCCACTATACCCCTCGTCTTCTAATTCCTTCCATTCGACCAAAGAATTCTCTATAATAATTCGCAAATCCAAATCTGCTAATTGTTCTCTAATAGCACCTGCTCCTGTCGCAATTTCCCGATTTCGAAATGTTGCAAAGCCTGGGGTAGAAAAAAAGGGAGAAATGCTGTGGTTACAGGATGCAATTTCCTCTTCGAATAAACCTCGTAATCGTAAAAAAGTGGGTTTTTTAGTGCTGGGCCTAGCAAAAGAGAAATCGCCGTATACTAGGCCCTCCAACTTCTTAAGAGGTTTATCTAAAAGATTCGCGATATAACTAGGAAGACCTTTCAAATACCACACATGAGTCACGGGACATGCGAGTTTGATGTATCCCATTTGATATCTTCGTATCCGAGAATCCACAAATTCGACCCCGCATTTTTGGCAAAATCTTTCGTCTTCGTTTTCAGCTCCGCTCGCTCGAGAATTGCCACAAGCGCAAATCCCGCTTTTTATGGGTCCAAAGATTCTTTCGCAAAACAATCCATCTTTTTCTGGTTTATCGGTTTTATAATGAAAAGTAGAGGGCCTTGTGACTTCGCCAACGACTTCTCCATTAGGTAGGTTTTTGTTAGCCCAAGCCTTTATTTGTTGAGGGGAAACGAGTCCAATTTGAAGTTGTTGATGTTTATATTGGTCAATCATAAAATAGAAATAAGAAAAGAATTTATATTTATTCCGATCAAACTTCCTCCCTATTAACCTGGAAGTTCTTTTCAGATACAAGGAAATGATTCAGTTCTAGAGCCAAAGATCGTAGTTCTCGAACGAGCACTCGAAAAGATTCTGGAGGATCCTCATGATTAGGTATTCTTTTTCCCCAGATCGTAGCATTAAGTATTTCTTGGCGAGCTATAAGATGGTCAGATTTATAAGTAAGTATCTCTTGTAAAATATGAGCAACACCAAATCCTTCTAAAGCCCAAACTTCCATTTCTCCTACTCGTTGTCCCCCTTGCTTGGCTCTTCCTCTAACCGGTTGTTGTGTAACAAGTGAGTAGGGCCCAGTAGAACGCCCATGAATTTTCTCATCAACTTGATGAATTAATTTTAAGATATAGGACTTCCCTATTAGAACAGGTTGCTCAAAGGGGTCGCCTGTTCTTCCATCAAATATTCTGCTTTTTCCCGGGTACTCGGGTTCAAATACCCATGGATTTTTTGTTTCTTTACTGGCTTCATATAATTCTGAAAACACAAGTTTTCTTGAAGCCTCTTGCTCATATCTCTCATCAAAGGGTGCTATTCTATAATGTTTCTTTAGCAGATCCCCCGCTAATCCGAGCGAGCTTTCAAATATTTGTCCCACATTCATTCGGGAGGGTACTCCTAAGGGATTGAAGACCATATCAACGGGTGTTCCATCTTGCAAATAGGGCATATCTTGCCTAGGCAAAATTTTGGAAATGATCCCTTTATTCCCATGTCTTCCGGCTACTTTATCCCCAACTTTGATTTCACGTTTCTGTAAAATATATACACGAACCATTATGTCGAGCGGGTCCCTTTGGATCCATTTCACATCGATAACGCGCCCTCTTCCACCTATAGGTAATTTCAGAGAAGTTTCTTTTGAAGTGGAAACCTCAAGGCCAAATATGGCCCGTAATAATCCAGCTTCCGCGATATAAGATGATTCGCTCGCTATCTGAGGCGTTAATTTACCTACTAAAATATCACCAGTTTCTACCCAGGATCCCAACCTAACAACTCCATTTCTGTCCAAATTGCGGAGTAAATGTTCTTCTAGATGTGGTATTTCTTTAGTGATTTTTTCAGCGGAGCCCTGGCTTGTCGTATCCGTCTGAATTTCATATTTCCGGATGTGAAAAGAGGTATAAATATCTTCATATACCAAACGTTCGCTAATTAGTACTGCGTCTTCAAAATTGTAACCTTCCCATGGCATATAAGCTACTAATACGTTTTTTCCTAAAGCAAGTTCGCCCCCAATTGTAGCAGCTCCTTCTGCTAAAATTTGTCCTTTTTTAATGGATTTACCCCGTGGAACCCGGGGTTTTTGGTGCATACAAGTATTTTTGTTAGAGCGACGGTGGTTAACTAAAGGAATACTTATAGTCTTCCCACTACTTGATAAAAGTATCTTATGACTATCAGTAGAAATGATCTTTCCCTCGCGTTCGGCTATAATGGAAACCCTCGAATCTAGAGCTGTTTGGCGTTCCAATCCAGTTCCAACAATGCATTTCTCGGACCGAGAAAGCGGAACTGCTTGGCGCTGCATATTAGAACTCATTAAAGCCCGATTCGCATCATTGTGCTCAATAAAAGGAATGAGAGAACCCCCAATAGAAAAATATTGGAAAGGAAAAATACTTCTAACATGAATCTGTTCCCATGCAATAGTCAAGAATTCTTGACGGTATCTAGCCGGAACAACCTGTTCTTCCTGAATACCTTGATTCAAGGACAAAGAATTTCCTGCTGCTATCATATAATATTCATCTCTATTTGGTGATAGATAAACCACCTGTCTCTCTTTTTTTTCTTTTGCTTTCTCAGCAGATATTTCATAAAACGGACTCTCTATGGATCCCCACAAGTGATCAATTCTCGCATGAATTGTTAAGGATCCAGTAAGTCCAACATTGATTCCTTCAGACGTGTCAATTGGACAAATACGCCCATAGTGACTCGGATGAATATCTCGGCTCCGAAAACTTGCGGTTCTCCCCGTCAACCCTCCAGGACCTAAACAACTCACTTTTCGCCCATGAACAGTTTGTGTCAATGGATTCGTTTGATCAAAAACTTGAGATAACGGGTATGTGCCAAAAAAGGTCTCATAAGTAGTTATTAATAAAATTGAAGTTGAAGTTGGAGTTACCAAAGTTTGGGGAGTCGGTTTCGATTGACGTATGAATACTCTACGAATAGTTTTTTGAACTGCATGTTGTAAACGACCAAGAGCCAATCCGAATTGATCTTGTAACAGATCCGCAACCGAACGAATACGTTTATTTTTCAAGTGATTCATATCGTCATCGTCAAGTATACCCGTTCCAAATTTCATTCCAATCAAATGATCCGTAGCGGCCAATACATCTCGTGGTAACAAGAATGTATTGTTCTGAGGAATATCAAGATTAAGTCTCCGATTCATATTTCGTCGACCAATCCTTCCTAATTCACATTTTTGTTGAAAAAATTTCTTTTGTAATTCCTCGCATAAGGACTCCGAAAATACCAGGTCCCCACCTACACAAGCAAATTGTTGATAAAACTCCAAAATAGCTTTTTCTTTTGACTCAATCCTCTTCTTCTCTTTAGCATTCGGGAAAGACAAGAAAATTTCAGGGTAGGAAACATTATCCAGAATTTCTCTTAGATTCGAACCCATAGCTGATGATAGAACTAGAATAGATATCTTTTGTTTTCTACTCACGCGAGCCCATATCCTTTCTTTTTTATCAATTGCTAATTCCGATCTCCCCCCCCAATCTGATATTATAGTGCCAGTGTAGATAGAAATTCCCTTATGATCTAATTCCGAGCGGTAGTAAATACCAGGACTTAGCAATATTTGATTGATCACAATTCGGTATATTCCATTTATAATAAAGGTTCCTAAGGAATTCATTATAGGAATGTTTCCGATAGAAATGGTTTGCTTTTGCACATCGAAACCAAAAATTAATCTCGCAGATACATATAATTCGGAAGAATAGGTGAGTGATTCATACACAGCATCTCTTTCTTTTATCGAGGGTTCTAGCAGTTGATATCCTTTCGCAAATAATTGAAATGCAATTTCGTGATCTGGATCTTTAATTGTTGGAAACTTGTCAAGTTCTTCTGCCAAGGCTTGATTAATGAACCTACAAAATCCCTCGAATTGGATCTGACTAAATCCGGGTATTGTGGACATTCCCTCGTTTCCATTCCGGAGCATCTTAATCTTAAGTTTCCTGTTTATCAAAGAAAAATTCCATTATCAGCTCACTCTTCATCAATCCCTATGGATCGATCTAGCAATCATGGAATCTATATTCTGTTTACTGAATCACATGAAATTCTAGGGAACTCCACATACGTATTTCATATATGTATTTCATACATATGAATAGAGACCATTTGGACGAAAGTTCGAGTTTGCCAGGGGTACAAATGAAATGAAAATGAATTGATAAAACATTCCTACAAAAAAAATTCTGCCACTTATACTTTATGTTATGATATTCTAATCAGATTGGATGGCAAAGATTTCTCATTTTATCTCCTTTCTATGAATGTAATAAAGCCGTAATATAATATACTAGAAAGTTTGACTTTACTTCGATTTAGAATAGCGTGCTTACTTTAATTTCTCAAAATAATTTGAGGGTTCTTTTTTATTTCGGATCGGAGTAGTATAATTGCTAGAAAATTCAGTATTTCATTGTGGAATTCTAAAATAAAGTAAGTCCCTTTTTTAAGTACATGCCAATCTAGTTATCCACCTCTCCCCATATCCATGCTTTTCTTTTATCGTAATTTCACTTGGGTACGCCAAGATAGTCAGGTTATACTCTATATCAGAGCAAATTTCCTTTTTTTATTCAAGATATTTAATTTAATACTTTGAAAAATTAAAGCATGATTCCCCATAGAGATATGTACATAAAGGGGATCTTTGGATAATAATGCTGTTCGGACCTAAAGTTTACCTATACACGGATTAAGCATAAAGCCATAATATTTTATTATGCCATTGAAGGGGGGGGAGATAATACCGATTTAAGAGTAGTTCACTACTGCAATAAAAAAAAGAGAATTCTAGTTAACGGTTCCAATTTATTCTGAATTTTGCAGCCTGTGAATAGAAATCCACTTTTTCTTCTTTTTCATCTCAATAGAAAGAAATGGGAAGTTTTATTGTGTTAACAATGTATGTTTTAAGATAGAATCTATCGAGGAGAATAATAGAAACTGGATCAAAAAAAGCAGGAATAGATTTTTTGAAAAAGATTGGAAAAAAGTAAGTAGAATTATATTCAAAATAAAAGGGGCTTTTCGTAAGAAAACGTGGATGAATACTTGCTGTTTTCTAGATTTTTGATCGGATTTTTTGGCGGCATGGCCAAGCGGTAAGGCAGGGGACTGCAAATCCTTTATCCCCAGTTCAAATCTGGGTGCCGCCTGATCAATAAAATACTTAGGTTTTTTTTATAGTGCTGATCGAATTCGATAAATTTTTACTTCGCATAAGTTCGGGCAAGAGAGTAACTGGGCCTGCCGATACTGGGTTTAGAGAAACCATACCATAGTTCTATCCTCAAACTAGGGTTAGGGTTTGTTTTGACGGTAGTGGCCAAAATGGTTATCAATAGGGGTGAGGTAGTGTTTCCTTATTCTTTTATTATATGAATTTGAATTGGTTCTTAATTGAGATTCGATTTGATAATTTTAAAATACGAGGATAAGATGTCAGAAATCTTGGTATCCAAAGAAAGGTCCCTAAGGGGCATTCTTTTTTTTTTTCAATCTAAGATTCAAGAAGGGACTCCACGAAAGAATATCAAGACTTACTAATTATTATACATTTTTTTATCGTACATCTTATGTTACCTACATACACTAAAGTAAGGACTACTTAATTCTAACGAGAATCAGATTAAATAGGTCGATCAAAAATCAATTTAGGAGTTGTATTATGGATAAAATCTCTTCATTCTTTCATAGAATGATACAAAGCAAGGCTGCAGGGTTTAGGTCAAAAATAAACATTAGGTAAGGTAGGTATCCAATAAATATTTATCTATCGATAATTTTATGGTATATTCGGGCGTCCTTTGCTTAAAAAAAAAAAAAAGAGTAACAAAAGGAATAAAAAATCTTCCTATTCCCGCTTCTTCTATTCAGGACATCATTCCCGTACTCTTTCTTTTTTAAGGAAAAAAGGGCTATAGTATCTCGTATTTTTAATGCTCTCTAATTCTACCAGAATTCCTATAAGAATTTGTTAGGAGTAAATTCCTTGAACTGATTGATCCATGGCCTTAGGGCGGAATCCCTTTTTGACTCTGTACCCTTGATTCCACTATGATTATTGATCAATAGTAGAATAATCCCTTCATAGAAATAGGAGACATAATTTAGATGGATATAGTAAGTCTCGCTTGGGCTGCTTTAATGGTAGTCTTTACATTTTCTCTTTCACTAGTAGTATGGGGAAGGAGTGGACTCTAGGGATACTACTAATTGATTAAGTAATCAAATTGTTGTATCAATTCTTTTCTTTAATGGATCATTTTGCATTAATCATTTTGTCAAACGTTATTCTTTAATCTTTTTCTTTAGTTTTGTTTCACTCCTGTAAGAAACTCTTGTATTGTAAGTTGTAATGTAAGAAAGAGCCATTATACCAATTCAGAATTTCTACTAGAAATGACGAATGGTTAAAAAAAGTTCTATACATAAGAAAATTAGACTTTCTTCCACGGAACTATTCACGGCATATCACACATTTTCCATTTCCTTTTACTTTTTACTATAGTCTATTCTTCATATTATTTTTCTTTCCTTCCATGGATTCTTTGGTCAAGAATTGTCTTAGATTTTTTTATTTTGACCTGATTGAAATTAAGTGGATGCAATGAAAAAAGAAATTGAATTAGACTACTTAACTATTTCAATCTACTAATCTATTCTATGTAGATTCAAAGATAATATAATAGAAAGAATCTAAAGTGTCGTAGAAAAAACTATATGTAGTTCTTTCTACCACACTTTAAGATTCCAACCAGATCCTTTCATTTAAGACTTGGATTTTTTTTATTTAATCCCTTTTTAATTTCTTCAATGATTAATTGGAATTCCAATTAATTATTTTGGCTGACTGTTTTTACATAAATAATAAGTAAAAAAGAAGTAGGAACTAGAATGAACAGTGCAGTAGCAATAAATGCGAGAATATTGACTTCCATAACCTCTTTATTTTTTATTTTCACAATAACTCGGGATGTAATCCCATGGAGAGGAAAAAGGGGTATCTTGTAAATTCAAGGGTAGGGCTTGCATTCTGATAATACTGAATCAATTCAATATTATGAATATCGGATCTATCAAATCAATTCATGGATGAGAGTTATATTTCACGGATGAGAGTTATATAGTATAACATAGGAAGATCCTCTATCCACACTAAGACCAAAATGGGTTTTTTGATTGGATTAGGAATTCCCTCTTTTTTAATCCTTTTCTACTTTTTCTTTTCTATATCTCTAACCCACGAGCTTTCTTAATCTTATACTTTCTTAATCTTATACAATTTCCCTTCCTTTTTCTTATAGTTATACATACAATTATGTATGTATTATATGACCAACTTTCACTTTCTATGGGTCACATAGACATCCAAATAAGCAGTAGAAGTGAGATGGGGAAAAGAGGTCTGAAATAAAAAGGGAATACGATTTATGTATGGATTCCGGTAAAATACCGGTACTCTATTCCATAAGAGTGGAATAGGAAATTAAGATGAGGATGGTATCATCATAAAGAAAGATAGAGTAATATAATATCCTAAATTCTACTAATCCACATATCGTATGTGTGTCTTTCTTTATCGATTGGGAGTAGTGAAAAAAAAATTCCTATATGCCCTCCCTCCCTCTTTAATGAGAGATGCAAAATAAAAAAGTGAAGTAAGGGTGCCCTGTGGGTATTTGATCTTGCTCCCTGCCCCTTTTTTTCATGGAAAAAGGAAATATCAATTTCTCCATTCATTGAACCCTAGTTCGGGACTGACGGGGCTCGAACCCGCAGCTTCCGCCTTGACAGGGCGGTGCTCTGACCAATTGAACTACAATCCCCGCGGGGTGTATGGCATACCCATTCTTAAATAGAACCATAAGAAGATTCGATTCGTCTTTCGTACTCTAAGAAATAGACGAATCATATACTACATACCCACATATTATATTATACGTGGGTATAGTGAGAGTGACATAACTAGTATGTCGTGATTTTTTATCACTAAAAATGGATAATAATCCAGCCTTCAATAAGAAAAACTCTTTTGTTTGTAAGAAAGGAATGAGAGAGATATGGATTAGAAAAAAAAATTTCCCTTTTTTCTTTATCTTTTATTTCTATAGATCAGACATTTTATTTTATGGAAGAAAAACAAAAGGATTTAGTTCATACTCACGAAGCCCTAGATTTTTGGTTTGGGCCGAGCTGGATTTGAACCAGCGTAGACATTGTCAACGAATTTACAGTCCGTCCCCATTAACCACTCGGGCATCGACCCAGGAAGAATTTATTCTAGGGTTTTTGCTAATCTATGATTAACCTCCTTTCATAATACTCCCTACCCCCAGGGGAAGTCGAATCCCCGCTGCCTCCTTGAAAGAGAGATGTCCTGAACCACTAGACGATAGGGGCATCACTAGACGATAGGGCCATATACAACCGCTCGTGATTATACTATAATCATAGTATGAGCAGTTTTTTGGAATTGTCAATATACTCGAAAAGTATAAATAGATCCAAAGCAAAGAGTTTTTCCAACTTTTCTGTTATGTTTTCATCTAGGATTTTTTTTAGTTGATCGTTATAGATTAATTCTCCGTGCTTCATTTAGTGTTCATACCAAAAATGCATCCATCCCGCACTAAGTCATAAAATTCTCTAAAAATATAGAGAAAGTTTCAAAAACAAAGAAAAAAAGTGAATCAATTTAGTAGAAAAGTACTCTATCAGATTCGAACCAACGACTTACGTCTTAGCACGAGATTACTCTACCACTAATTTAAAAAGCCCTTTATCGGATTTGAACCGATGACTTATGCCTTACCATGGCATTACTCTACCACTGAGTTAAAAGGGCTTTTTATTTAATTCAAAAATTAGCCACTTGGATTTCCCATTATGGGTCTACTGCATAATGTACATATTATATATATAATATATAGAGATAGAGAGAGAGACATTATGTAGAGATTGTATATGTATATATCGATATCTTGAGAGCTCAAAATAAAATTAATAAAAAAAAACATACCCTACATAACATATCCAACTCTTCTTGGTTCAGGGTTTTCCGTTTCCGAAGACTAGTAAAATAGGCGGATTCTGGAACCCCAAGGATTCAACGGTATATGGATATGGAAAATATAAGATTTCCGATCCTAGCGGGAAAAGGCGGGGAACAGATACCCAATAGGATATAGGATCCTTGGGAGGAACTTTTGGTAATGGCCTTGATCCTCTATGCTATTTTTTATGTGTTCTTAGTTCTATTGAACTTTTTGCATTCTTTTAAACAAGAATCTAATAAACTAGAATTGAGTCAGTGGAAAAAAGGAGAGAGAGGAAAGTGTTAAATGGAGAGAGTCGACTAATCAGAGACTTTTAGGATCTTCTTTACATCAGGTAAATCTGTCGGCCCTGTCCGTTTTTTTCTTTAAGTTACGACTCTTTGCTGCTTACTTCTATCAAGCCATAGGGAAAGTCTATGATGAATTTGGAAAACTCATCTCACTCTTACTCTATGGCTCGGACTTAATGGGGGAAGAAAACATCTTCCATAATTTCTTTTTTGTTCAATTCTGGACAAAAAAGAAAAGGAAAAAAGGAATTTATAGGGACAGTGTTACCCCCTATATCCCCTAGTTTATATTGTAGGAATAATAAAACAATTTAGCAGTCTGACACACTTACGTCCTTGCAAAGTAAATAATTATTATTGTAGTCGTAACCGTAGAATAGGATCCTAATCAAAATAAATACATTTGGTTCAGGCGCTATTAGCATGGTAAGAAAAGATTTTTTTTACAGACCAGAGGGGCTATCTAAATCCTAAAGTAAAGGCGAGCGATCGAAGTAGAAGTACCAACGGCTCAGTGTCATGAACCTTCTCCATCTGATTCAATAAGGGGGAATTAGCCTTCTTGTCAAATGGCTATCCTTGACAAAGGGTACCATTTATACCATAATCTACAATGTAGCGGGTATAGTTTAGTGGTAAAAGTGTGATTCGTTCTATTAATAACTGAATTTGAAATGATATACTTAAGGCATCCTTAAGTTTTTTATTTTTATATTCCGATGAAAACTTTAGTTCTTATAAAGGATTAAATCCTTTTCCTCTCAATAGCATATTGAGGAAGAATATACATTCTGGCGATTTGTATCCAAAGACTAATTTAAATTGCATCCAAAATAAAAATAGGATTATGAGTACAGAGTCGCGAAGCATAATTTTGCATTGGATTAAGTATTCCAATTTTGAAAATATGAGTAAAGGATCTATGGATGAAGATACAAAAAAGTTGATTTCCAATCGTAACTAAATCTTCTTAAAATAAGGAATAAGGAAGCCAAATAGCTAAAAAACGATAGTTTTGGTTTACTAGAACCATCCGCATATTGTTTCAGCTCGGTGGAAACCCAATTCTTTTCCTCAGGATCTCTTGAATGAAATTAGGGAACGAAGTAAGTAGATTAGATGAATTTAGATAGAATTTCTATCTCCTACTCTATAAGGATCATCTAGAAAGCGGAGAGCTTTGGTTCCATTCAAATAGAAAAGCTGACATAGATGTTAAGTGGTGAGAATATCCATAAAGGAGCCGAATGAAATCAAAATTTCATGTTCGGTTTTGAATTAGAGACGTTAAAAATAATCAACCAACGTCGACTATAACCCCTAGCCTTCCAAGCTAACGATGCGGGTTCGATTCCCGCTACCCGCTCCATTCTGTATAAAAGGAGTATTCTATTTGTCTAGACATGTTAGAGGCTTGTATTCAAGCCTTTTTTGTCCACCAGTTTCTGGTACTCCAGAGCGGAGTAGAGCAGTTTGGTAGCTCACGAGGCTCATAACCTTGAGGTCACGGGTTCGATTCCCGTCTCCGCACTTAGCAGTCTGTATAAAAGGACTATTCTATTTCTCTAGATATGTATGGTAGAGGGGCGTATCCAACCCTTTTTTATTCATTAGTTCCCGGCCCTAGAGGGCAAAATTGAGCAGTTTGCGAAGTCACTTGCCTTCAAAAAAAGAAGGCGCAAGGCCTCTCCCTACCCTGCAGAAAATAAAAATGAAACGAAAGGGACAGTCTACCTCTCCCTTCCCTTTAAAAAAAGTTTGCCCGTTGTTTGTCTCAGTTAATACCCAATTTTTGGAGCTCTGTTGGCGAGTTCTATTTCTGCCTCTGGAGCGCCCTCTTTTTTTGAGTGGGATGCAAAGGAAGGGTAAGATAGTAAGGGATACGGCACTAGACTAACACCTAATTAATACTTAATTTAATATAAGTAGTTAAACAGTTAACTAGACTAAACTTTTTATCATAGTACTTTGATAAATTAAGCGGGCGAGCGGCGGGAATCGAACCCGTATCTTCTCCTTGGCAAGGAGATATTTTACCATTGAACTACGCTCGCTACGGTATATATTTTATAGCGTATATCCGCCTGGGTCGACCTTCTATGTCTGGGTCGACCGTTTCATTTCATTTTCTATTATATTAGAGTTTTCCTTTTTTTATTATCTGTCAATGAATATTCTAATGGGAATGGAATTTCATAATACTGAAAGAGAAGAGCTAGCAATTCGGAACGCAAATTGCGTTTTAATACGTCTCACTATTCTAATTTTTTAGAAGAAATGGCCTTTATTATTTCTTTTTTATGGGGTTAATAAATATTAACCAAATTTCATTTAAGAAATGAGAGAATTCAGAATAGCTACGAGAAAGACTAGTCCAATCCATAATGATGTACCGGAAAATACAACATTTTTATTATTTGACCAACCATCAGGAGAAGCAAATACAAGGGGTACACTAATTACTAAGACTGAGGAAGTCGCAATTAATGCAAAAACAGCTAATTGGAAAGCAATAGTCATATTTCTAATCCTCCAAGCTACCATCAAATAAAGTTGACTACATATTTGATCCCTCACTTAAACCAAAATTGTAAAAAAATACAAGAAGTAGGAGGGGTTTAATCATGAATCCATTGATTCTTCTCTTTAATTCAAATTTATTACTTAAACCGCTTTTTTATTTGGATATGGGGGTGAGAAGAGATTATTTACTCTTTATTTCACAAGCGGGTATAGCGGATCCTGTATCCGTGTATACAGTATACAGAGATATATCGAAAAGGAACTTGTATCTGATATCTTTCTAGAGGCTAATAAATCTTTTTATTTTTTATATGGCTATGTTCTATTTGTAGGAGTAAAATAAGGATTAGGCTGTGGAGAGATGGCTGAGTGGTTGATAGCTCCGGTCTTGAAAACCGGTATAGTTCTAGGAACTATCGAGGGTTCGAATCCCTCTCTCTCCTTTTGCTTATTGAATACGTTTGTTTCTTTCATTTTTATTTATTTTTTTTTTCTGTCCCTTATCTTTCTTTCATAAAAAGGAATGAATGGCTCGGCTAGATGGAATAACCGAGCCAGAACAGAAAAAAAGTAGAACAGGTATAAATAAGAAAATCTTAGTTAAGAGGGTTCATGTAAAGAACAGGTTCCAAATCACGATCGATTCCCTTTTCAAAACCTGCTGCAGCAGCTCGGGCTCTTCCTGCATGCCATAAATGGCCCACAAAAAAGAAGAATCCTAGAACAAAATGAGAAGTTGATAACCAACTTCTAGGAGAGACATAATTAACTGCATTGATCTCGGTAGCTACGCCACCCACGGAATTTAAAGAGCCTAAAGGAGCGTGGGTCATATATTCTGCTGAGCGTCGTTCTTGCCAAGGTTGTATGTCTTTTTTCAACCTACTCAAGTCCAAACCGTTGGGGCCCCTTAGAGGTTCTAACCATGGAGCACGAAGGTCCCAAAAACGCATAGTTTCCCCTCCAAAGATAACCTCCCCAGTTGGGGAACGCATTAGATATTTACCTAAACCTGTGGGTCCTTGAGCGGATCCCACATTAGCTCCAAGACGCTGGGTCTCTAACTAGAAAAGTAAATGCTTGAGCTTGAGAAGCTTCTGGCCCGGTGGGTCCATAAAACTCACTCGGATAAGCTGTATTATTGAACCATACAAAACAACAAGCGATAAAACCAAAGACAGATAAAGCAGCTAAACTATAAGACAAGTAAGCTTCTCCAGACCATACAAATGCACGGCGAGCCCATGCGAAGGGTTTGGTTAAAATATGCCAAATTCCGCCAAATACACAAATAAAACCCAACCATACATGCCCACCAATTATATCTTCTAAATCATCTACACTAACAATCCACCCTTCTCCACCAAAAGGAGATTTTAGTAAATAACCAAATATAACACTGGGACTAAGGGTCAAATTGGTAATTTTTCTTACATCTCCCCCCCCAGGGGCCCAGGTATCATATACACCGCCAAAATAAAGAGCCTTGAGTACTAGAAGAAAAGCACCTAGACCTAACAAAATTAAGTGAATACCCAAAATTGTAGTCATTTTATTTCTATCTTTCCAGACATAACCAAAGAATGGAAAAGATTCCTCAAGAGTCTCGGGTCCCAGAAGCGCGTGATAAATGCCACCGAAGCCTAAGACTGCGGAGGAAATTAGGTGAAGTACGCCAGATACAAAGTACGGAAAAGTATCTAGAACTTCCCCCCCTGGCCCTACTCCCCAACCTAGAGTAGCTAAGTGTGGAAGTAAAATCAACCCTTGTTCATACATGGGCTTTTCTGGTACGAAATGGGCCACTTCAAATAGGTTCATTGCTCCGGCCCAGAATACGATTAATCCGGCATGAGCTACATGAGCTCCAAGCAGTTTACCGGACAAATTGATAAGTCTGGCATTCCCAGCCCACCAAGCAAAGCCGGTGGTTTCTTGGTCACGACCAGCTAAAACGAAAGTTCCATTAAAGAGCGTTTCCACGTGGTAGAACCTCCTCAGGGAATATAAGATTTTCATGAGGCTGATCCTGAGCTGCCATCCACGCACGAATACCCTCGTTTAAAAGAATATTTTTGGTGTAGAAAGTCTCAAATTCAGGATCTTCCGCTGCACGGATTTCCTGGGAAACAAAGTCATAGGCACGTAAGTTCAGAGCCAAGCCAACTACGCCAATAGCACTCATCCATAAACCGGTGACGGGTACAAATAGCATAAAGAAATGTAACCAACGTTTATTGGAAAAAGCAACACCAAAGATTTGGGACCAAAAGCGGTTAGCAGTGACCATTGAATAAGTTTCTTCAGCTTGAGTTGGGTTAAAAGCACGGAAGGTATTTGCACCATCACCGTCCTCAAATAGAGTGTTTTCTACGGTCGCTCCATGAATAGCGCATAGCAGAGCCGCACCTAATACTCCGGCAACTCCCATCATATGAAATGGGTTCAACGTCCAATTATGAAATCCTTGGAAGAAAAGGATGAATCGAAATATCGCTGCTACGCCAAAACTCGGCGCAAAGAACCAACCAGATTGCCCCAGTGGATAAATAAGGAATACAGAAACAAAAACAGCAATTGGACCAGAGAATGAGATTGCATTATAAGGCCGCAATTGAACAGACCGAGCAAGTTCAAATTGGCGTAACATGAAACCTATTAGTGCAAAAGCCCGTGGAGAGCTACAAAAGTCCATAGACCGCCTAATTGACACCAACGAGTAAAATCTCCTTGTGCTTCGGGCCCCCATAGTAGCAACAAAGAGTGTGCTAAACTATTGGCAGGGGTAGAAACTGCTGCGGTTAAGAAATTACAACCTTCCAAATAGGAACTAGCCAATCCATGGGTATACCAAGAAGTTACAAAAGTTGTCCCTGTAAACCAACCCCCTAAAGCGAAATAAGCACAAGGAAAGAGCAATAGGCCAGACCATCCTACAAAAACGAAACGGTCCCTTCGTAACCAGTCATCCATAGTATCAAATAGATCATTTTCTTCTTTAGGAATTCTACCAAGGGCTATAGTCATAGTGATCCTCCTATTCAATTACTTCAACCATTTCCGAGCACCTCATATCACTTTCCAAGGCATATGATAGTTTTATTATCTGTGGACGATTTCTTTCTCGTTCAATGCCCTTTTTCAATGGTCTCGAAGAGAGAAATTTCCCATTTTTATCTATGGAGTCACAGTCACAACCGAGGTCGTGGTAAATCCATGAATTTGATTCGATTTGTTTTTCTTATACTATTTATTTGTTTTTCTTATACTATAGAAATAGAAATAAATTGTTTTTCTTATACTATAGAAAGAAATAAACCTTTGAATTCAGCATTATTCCAAGACTCCTATTTCAAAGTCTATCTTTTAAGGAAAAATGCAAATAAAAGTAACCCTTCTTTTCCCATTCCCTCTCTATTGCATGGGTGGAAGAAACTAAAATAATAGAGGA
>NW_028260990.1:7500-92840 GCF_056163025.1 Triticum urartu | reverse complement strand
ATCTAGCATTCTACCCACAATGGTTGGCCATACAATCGCGATTCATAATGGAAAGGAACATATACCTATTTACATAACAAATCCTATGGTAGGTCGCAAATTGGGGGAATTCGTGCCTACTCGGCATTTCACGAGTTATGAAAATGCAAGAAAGGATACTAAATCTCGTCGTTAACTGAATTCTGAATAGAAAGATTAAGAAGAAAAAAAGATTCAAAATAAAGACAGAAATACCCAATATCTTGCTAGAACAAGATATTGGGTATTTCTGTCTTCAAAAATTCTTATATGTTAGCAGAAAAACCTTATCCATTAATAGATGGAACTTCAACAGCAGCTAAGTCTAGAGGGAAGTTGTGAGCATTACGTTCGTGCATTACTTCCATACCAAGGTTAGCACGGTTGATGATATCAGCCCAAGTATTAATAACGCGACCTTGACTATCAACTACAGATTGGTTGAAATTGAAACCATTTAGGTTGAAAGCCATAGTACTAATACCTAAAGCAGTGAACCAGATTCCTACTACAGGCCAAGCAGCCAAGAAGAAGTGTAAAGAACGAGAGTTGTTGAAACTAGCATATTGGAAGATTAATCGGCCAAAATAACCATGAGCAGCCACAATATTATAAGTTTCTTCCTCTTGACCAAATTTGTAACCCTCATTAGCGGATTCATTTTCAGTAGTTTCCCTGATCAAACTAGAGGTTACCAAGGAACCATGCATAGCACTGAATAGGGAACCGCCGAATACACCAGCTACACCTAACATGTGGAATGGATGCATAAGGATGTTGTGCTCTGCCTGGAATACAATCATAAAGTTGAAAGTACCAGAGATTCCTAAAGGCATACCATCAGAAAAGCTTCCTTGACCAATAGGGTAAATCAAGAAAACAGCAGTAGCAGCTGCAACAGGAGCTGAATATGCAACAGCAATCCAAGGACGCATACCCAGACGGAAACTAAGTTCCCACTCACGACCCATATAACAAGCTACACCAAGTAAGAAGTGTAGAACAATTAGCTCATAAGGACCACCATTGTATAACCACTCATCAACAGATGCAGCTTCCCAAATTGGGTAAAAGTGCAATCCGATCGCCGCAGAAGTAGGGATAATAGCACCAGAGATAATATTGTTTCCATAAAGTAAAGAACCAGAAACAGGCTCACGAATACCATCAATATCTACTGGAGGGGCAGCGATGAAGGCGATAATAAATACAGAAGTTGCGGTCAATAAGGTAGGGATCATCAAAACACCGAACCATCCGATGTAAAGACGATTTTCAGTGCTAGTTATCCAGTTGCAGAAGCGACCCCACAGGCTTGTACTTTCGCGTCTCTCTAAAATTGCAGTCATGGTAAGATCTTGGTTTATTCAAATTGCAAGGACTCCCAAGCACACGTATTAACTAGAATATAGATAATAGAAGGCTTGTTATTTAACAGTATAACATAGACTATATACCAATGTCAACCAAGTCAGCCCAAAGATTAGCTATCCATATAACTAAATTAACCAAACCAATAATTTTGTATTTGTAAATGAAGTGAGTCAAAGTGAAAAACTTTGATGGGTCTTTTCTATATGGGTTGCCCGGGACTCGAACCCGGAACTAGTCGGATGGAGTAGATAATTCTTCCTTGTTACAATAGAGAAAAATCCCTCCCCAAATCGTGCTTGCATTTTTCATTGCACACGACTTTCCCTATGTAGAAATAGCCAATTTCTATTCCAAAGAGGAAGTTCTACTAATTTTTTTAATTAGTAAGTTGATTCACCTACTCTTTATTATAATAAAAAGAACATTTCAGAATGAAAAATAGAAAAGTTTTTTCTTGATCATTTATCAACCCTTTCCTGTTTCTTAATTTCGTCTAATGATTAATTAAGAGGGTTGACCAGGTCATTGATACGTATAATATCCAAATACCAAATACGCTCAGTGTGTGATCCACAGAAAGAAAAAAGAGTTGTTTTGGTGAACATCAAAGAAAAAACTTGCTCTTCTTCCATAAAAAATTCTTCTAAAAATGCCGAACCCAATCGTTGCATAAAAGTTCGTACCGTGCTTTTATGTTTACGAGCTAAAGTTCTAGCACATGAAAGTCGAAGTATATACTTTAGTCGATACAAAGTCCGTTTTTTCGAAGATCCACTATGATAATGAAAAAGATTTCTACATATCCGACCAAATCGATCAAGAATATCCCAATCTGATAAATCTGTCCAAATGGGTTTACTAATAGGATGCCCCGATCCAGTACAAAATTGAGCTTTTGATAAGTATCCTATGAGGAGAGTAGCGGGGACTATGGTATCGAATTTTTTCATTCGAGTATCTATTAGAAATGAATTCTCCAGCATTTGATTCCTTACTAACAAAGAACTTTTTTGTACACTTGAAAGGTACCCCATAAAATCGAAGCAAGAGTTTGCTAATTGGTTTATATGGATTCTTCGCGGCTGAGTCCAAAAACAGAAATAATATTGCCAGAAATTGATAAGGTAGCATTTCCATTTCTTCTTCAAAAAAAAAGTGCCTTTTGATGCAAGAATTGCCTTTCCTTGATATCGAACATAATGCATAAGAGGATCCATAAAGAACCATAGGGTTTTCCGAGAAAAACCAGGGTACATTATCCCAAAATGTTCCATCTTCCTAGAAAAGTGGATTCGTTCCAGAAAAGTTCCAGAAGATGCTAATGGTAAGCAAGAAGATTGTTTACGAAGAAACAACAAAAAAAATTCATATTCTGATACATAAGAGTTATATAGGAATTGAAATAGTCTTTTATTTTCTTTTTGAAAAAAAAAAATGGATTTCATTGAAGTAATAAAACTATTCCAATTCGAATAATAGTTGAGAAAGAATCGCAATAAATGCAAAGATGGAACATCTTGGATACGGTATTGAAGGAGTTGAACCAGGATTTCCAAATGGATAGGATAGGGTATTTCTATATGTGATAGATAATCCAAATGCAAAAATTTGTCTTCTAAAAAGGGAAATATTGAATGAATAGAGCGTAAATTCTGAAACTTTGGTATTTCTTTTTCTTTCAGACAAAAAAATTCCCGTAGCGAGAATGGGATTTCCACAACGATCGCAAACCCTTCAGATAGAATCTGAGAATAAAACTCAGAATAAAAATAATTTTTGTAATCCAATAATCGATCTTGGTTAGGATGATTAACCGAGTTATCCAAAAAATTCTGCTGATACATTCGAATAATTAAACGTTTCACAAGTAGTGAACTAAATTTCTTGTTATTACAACTAACAACTATTTCCACAGGTTCAGAACCATTTAATCCATAATGGTGGGCAAATGCATAAATATATTCCTGAAAGAGAAGTGGGTAGACAAAGTATTGTTGACGAGATTTATGTTTTTCTGAATACCCTTCGAATTTTTCCATTTGTATTTCTACTTGAATCAGAGAGAAGAAGCATTTCTCGGTTTATCGAATGATGATACATAGTGCAATATGGTCAGAACAGGGTGTTGCATTTTTAATACAAACCCTGGAAAGAAAGGGAGTCTAATCCACAGATCTTTTTCTGCTCCTTTTCTACCCAATTAGTTTATGTTTGTTCTAATTAAAAAAAAAGAACAGAACAAGTTTTTTATTTTTGCAGGCCAATCGCTCTTTTGACTTTGGAATACAGCCTCTTTATCAATATACTGCTTCTTTTACACATTCAATCCATAACATCCCTTATTCAATCCATAATCAAGAATAATTAGGATTTCTAAAAAAAAAAAGAAAAAATAAAGGGTCCACTCATAGGAAAACCCAACCTTTCCCCGCATCCGGCACTAATCTATTTTTAACGTCTAATTAGAGCGGGGAATCATTCCAATTAGGAAGTTCAGCTCGTTGCTTTTTATTTTACCAGAATTGGAGCCAGGCTCTATCCATTTATTCATTAGACCCAGAAAATCGTAATTTTGGATTCCATTCAAAAAAGATTGATTTTATTACGACATGCTATTTTTTCCATTCATTACCTTTGAGGATCAGTCGTGGTCTTCTAGACTCTACCAAGAGTCTGGACGAATTTGTTGTTTCATCCAAATGTGTAAAAGATCATAGTCGCACTTAAAAGCCGAGTACTCTACCATTGAGTTAGCAACCCAGATAAAAAAAGGATCTTAGATACGATCGAAATCCAAAAATCAATGGAATTACACCGCGCGCTTCTGTCAAAACATTGAACTAGCAAGACATCAAAAGATTTTTTTTATCGACCATGAAAAACACTCAAATGCCAAAACGAACAGGTCCGGTGAAATTCCACTAAAGTAAAGTTAAAAAAAGAGCGACCCTAATCACGATGGCCAAATTCTCCTTATTTTTAGCGATTTTTATTAACAAAAAATATATATTATAAAAAATATATATTATATTGTATGAGAATACATGCAAGAGGAACACCCTTATCATTTGAGCGAAGTGTAGGCGGAAAAATTGAATATGGAGTGAGGATAAAGAGACCCATCTATCTACAAATTCTATTTGTTCAATAGACCTTTGTCAATGGAAATACAATGGTAAGAAAACAAATTAGATAGAAAAAGTAAATAAAATAGGGGCTTATGTTGGATTGGCACGATATAATATAAATCCAAATAGGATTAAAAAAGAGGTAAATTGTGTCTAAATAATTAGACAACTAGGAATACTAATAATCTTCTCCTATCCTATTTTTTGATTCATTTAGTTCTTCAATTAACTCAAAGTTCTTTCTTTTTCTTTAAAGAATTCTGCCTTCCTTAAAATATCATAAACAGTTCTTGTTGGTTGAGCACCCTTTTCAAGGAAATAGAGAATAGCTGGAACATTTAAACAAGTTTGATTCTTTATCGGATCATAAAAACCTACTTTTTGAAGATCTCTTCCTTCTCTTCGAGATCGAACATCAATTGCAACGATTCGATAGACAGCTTATTGGGATAGATGTAGATAAACAACGCCCCCCCCTAGAAACGTATATGAGGTTTTCTCCTCATACGGCTCGAGAAAATGATTCGAATTTCTGTCGATAATAATAGAAATTAGACTATGACGTGCATTAATTTCCTTACAGAAAAAACAAATTTCATTTATACTCATGACTCAAGTGGGCTAATTTTGCCTGACAAACTTCGAAGGCAAAATCCTTCCAAAATTTTTGAGTCGTCTTTAAACTCTTTTCTTTGTCTCATTTCGAACGAATTGACTTTTATTCCTTATTCTAATCCAACTCTGTTGTTGAGACAATTGAAAATTGTGTTTACTTGTTCTGGAATCCTTTATCTTTGATTTGTGAAATCCTTGGGTTTAGACATTACTTCGGGAATTCCTATTTTTTTCTTTCAAAAGAGTAGCAACATACCCTTTTTTCTTATTTCCTTCGATAAAGCATTTATCTCTTCTATAGAAATCTAATAAGAGGGATTGATTCTGATATACTTTTATTGGACTTTCTTCTTATTTTAACCTTTCGATTTATTTCTATATTAAGGATAGACTGACAAAGTTGGCCTAATTTATTAGTTTTCACTAACCCTAGATTCTTTCCCTTGATAAAAAAAATTCTGTCCTCTCGAGCTCCATCGTGTACTATGTTACTTAAACCCAGCGCAAATTTGGTTCGGAACGAATAGAACAGGCTATGTCGAGCCAAGAGCATTTTCATTACTATGGAAAATGATGGATAGCAAAATCCACAATCGATCATGTCCTTCAAGTCGCACGTTGCTTTCTACCACATCGTTTTAAACGAAGTTTTACCATAACAAACATTCCTCTTTTCATTGCAAAGTGGTATAGAGAATTGATCCAATATGGATGGAATCATGAATAGTCATTGGTTTAGTTTTTTTATACTAATTAAAACTTGCTATCTATGGAGCAATATGGATAAAAGAAAGTAAGTATTTATCCGGGAAGCCTCCGCCAAGATCCAATTTATTTAAACCCATATTAAAATTCTATCATATGAATGAAACATAGTTTGAAAAAGACGACTAAACAAGTTTGCTTAAAACTTATTTATTCTTAAATTTCCACCCTCAACGGATGGCTCGAGATGATCAATCTTGAAGTGAGAAAAGAAGGATTGACTCTTCCTCAATAAATAAACTATCAACCTCCAAAAAAGTTTAATTAATTTAATTACTAGAATTAGAATTCTAGTAGTAATATATTTTTTCAGTACCAAAAACAATTAACTATAATAACTAAATAAACTATTCCAATGAAAAGATTGAAAGTTTTTGGTAGTTATAGAATTCTCGTACTTCTTCAACTCGAATACCAAAAGGAAGAAAAAAATATGACTAAGTGATTTTATAGTAGAGGCATATCCTGAATGTGCTTGATAGATCCCATTTTTTCATGAAAATAAAGATAGTCAATTTGACTGGACTTAAGACTTTATTATGTTTTCTGAGAAAGAATAAGATATCATTATTCTCTTTAATAAACTTTTGTCTCGTACGGAATACTATATGATTTCACCGTTTGTTTCATCAGAAACAATCTGGGACGGAAGGATTCGAACCTCCGAGTAACGGGACCAAAACCCGCTGCCTTACCACTTGGCCACGCCCCATTTCGGGTTTTATGCGACACTAATAAACACTAGTATGTTTATTTGTTATTCGTCAATACCATTTCAATTACATAAAAAAGGAGGGATATTCTCTTGCTAGTATTCTACACATGCGGATAATATAGAATCAAAAAAATGCATTGATCATTACATGGAATTCTATTAAGATATTATATGAAAGTCGAATTTATTCCACTCTCATTTGAGAGTGCGAATACAAGGAGGTATTTTGTGTTTGGGAAAGTCCGAAGAAAAAAGATTTTGAATCTGCCTTTTCCTTCTTTCCCTTAAAAAAATAACTCAAGAAAAATCCAATTATTTACTCTACAAGAATGAAATGCTTGTTATGCCTAATATACTTAGTTTAACCTGTATCTGTTTTAATTCTGTTCTTTATCCTACTAGTTTTTTCTTTGCCAAATTACCCGAAGCTTATGCTATTTTCAATCCAATCGTGGATATTATGCCTGTTATACCTCTATTCTTTTTTCTATTAGCCTTTGTTTGGCAAGCTGCTGTAAGTTTTCGATGAAATCTTTAGTACTCTGTATGCCAAATTGAATGATGTGTTCATTCCAAAAAAATTTTAAAATGGGTAAAAGCCGAGAAGTTTTATATTTTTATATTATGAACCTTCGATTCTAAAATTTAAATTCTTCTACATTGAATGGGTAGCTACAGCAATAAATTTGGATCAGCCTTTCTACTCCCCTGCACCTAGGTTGAGCAGGTACCTAAAGGTACCTACACAATACCTAACCACCTAACCCTATTTTTGCTATTGATAAGAGTGCTTATTATAAAAGAATTCTTGCAATTTTTTTCAAGAATTCTTTTTTGCATTTTTAGGTATAAAAAAAAACCATCCTAGTGGATCCGTGTGGTAAGGAAAAACTGGTAATCTATTCCTTAAAAAAAAATCTTGGAGATTATGTAATGCTTACTCTCAAACTTTTTGTTTATACAGTAGTGATATTCTTTGTTTCACTCTTTATCTTTGGATTCTTATCTAATGACCCAGGACGGAATCCTGGACGCGAGGAGTAAAAATTCAGTTTTTTTTTTTCTTATTGGATTTGTTTCGTACATTTATCTATGAGAAAATCCGGGGGTCAGAATTCTTTCCAATTCGAAAGTCCCAAATGATCCAAGGGAGCGGAAAGAGAGGGATTCGAACCCTCGGTACAAAAAAATTGTACAACGGATTAGCAATCCGCCGCTTTAGTCCACTCAGCCATCTCTCCACGTTCCAAAGCGAAAGGTTTCCGTGATATGATATAGGCAAGAAATAAGAAATAACGGTTGCAAAAAACCCCTTTTTTTTCTTTCAAAAGTCTATAAAAATTATATTGCCAATTCCATTTTAATTATATTCTTTTTTCTTAATGTTAATAAAAAAAGAAGAAAATTCTTGTTTTTTCTTTCTAAAAATCGATATTGGCCGAGAGACAATCAAATAGATTTTCTCTTTAGCGGGCATTTCCATATAGGACTTGTTATAATTATAATAAAACAAGCAGGTTATATAAAAAAAACGCTTTTTTTGTCGATTATTTATCAAGAAAGCAAAAAGGGTTCTTATCAAATCCACCATAAAATTGGAAAGAAGCATAAAGTAAGTAGACCTGACTCCTTTAATGATGCCTCTATCCGCTATTCTGATATATAAATTCGATGTAGATGAAATTGTATAAGCGAATTTTTTTTATTTCCTTAGACTTAGACCGCGCAAGACAAGAATTTTTCGCTATTTACGATTTCATATTCTTGTTACTAGATGTTCTATAGGAATAAGAAGAAATCGCAACTCCTTTGCGCTACACATAAAATTGGATTTCGAAGGTCCATTTTTTTTTTTCAGAATCCTCTATTATTTTAGTTCTTCCACCCATGCAATAGAGAGGGAATGGGAAAAGAAGGGTTACTTTTATTTGCATTTTTCCCTTAAAAGATAGACTTTGAAATAGGAGTCTTGGAATAATGCTGAATTCAAAGGTTTATTTCTTTCTATAGTATAAGAAAAACAATTTATTTCTATTTCTATAGTATAAGAAAAACAAATAAATAGTATAAGAAAAACAAATCGAATCAAATTCATGGATTTACCACGACCTCGGTTGTGACTGTGACTCCATAGATAAAAATGGGAAATTTCTCTCTTCGAGACCATTGAAAAAGGGCATTGAACGAGAAAGAAATCGTCCACAGATAATAAAACTATCATATGCCTTGGAAAGTGATATGAGGTGCTCGGAAATGGTTGAAGTAATTGAATAGGAGGATCACTATGACTATAGCCCTTGGTAGAATTCCTAAAGAAGAAAATGATCTATTTGATACTATGGATGACTGGTTACGAAGGGACCGTTTCGTTTTTGTAGGATGGTCTGGCCTATTGCTCTTTCCTTGTGCTTATTTCGCTTTAGGGGGTTGGTTTACAGGGACAACTTTTGTAACTTCTTGGTATACCCATGGATTGGCTAGTTCCTATTTGGAAGGTTGTAATTTCTTAACCGCAGCAGTTTCTACCCCTGCCAATAGTTTAGCACACTCTTTGTTGCTACTATGGGGGCCCGAAGCACAAGGAGATTTTACTCGTTGGTGTCAATTAGGCGGTCTATGGACTTTTGTAGCTCTCCACGGGGCTTTTGCACTAATAGGTTTCATGTTACGCCAATTTGAACTTGCTCGGTCTGTTCAATTGCGGCCTTATAATGCAATCTCATTCTCTGGTCCAATTGCTGTTTTTGTTTCTGTATTCCTTATTTATCCACTGGGGCAATCTGGTTGGTTCTTTGCGCCGAGTTTTGGCGTAGCAGCGATATTTCGATTCATCCTTTTCTTCCAAGGATTTCATAATTGGACGTTGAACCCATTTCATATGATGGGAGTTGCCGGAGTATTAGGTGCGGCTCTGCTATGCGCTATTCATGGAGCGACCGTAGAAAACACTCTATTTGAGGACGGTGATGGTGCAAATACCTTCCGTGCTTTTAACCCAACTCAAGCTGAAGAAACTTATTCAATGGTCACTGCTAACCGCTTTTGGTCCCAAATCTTTGGTGTTGCTTTTTCCAATAAACGTTGGTTACATTTCTTTATGCTATTTGTACCCGTCACCGGTTTATGGATGAGTGCTATTGGCGTAGTTGGCTTGGCTCTGAACTTACGTGCCTATGACTTTGTTTCCCAGGAAATCCGTGCAGCGGAAGATCCTGAATTTGAGACTTTCTACACCAAAAATATTCTTTTAAACGAGGGTATTCGTGCGTGGATGGCAGCTCAGGATCAGCCTCATGAAAATCTTATATTCCCTGAGGAGGTTCTACCACGTGGAAACGCTCTTTAATGGAACTTTCGTTTTAGCTGGTCGTGACCAAGAAACCACCGGCTTTGCTTGGTGGGCTGGGAATGCCAGACTTATCAATTTGTCCGGTAAACTGCTTGGAGCTCATGTAGCTCATGCCGGATTAATCGTATTCTGGGCCGGAGCAATGAACCTATTTGAAGTGGCCCATTTCGTACCAGAAAAGCCCATGTATGAACAAGGGTTGATTTTACTTCCACACTTAGCTACTCTAGGTTGGGGAGTAGGGCCAGGGGGGGAAGTTCTAGATACTTTTCCGTACTTTGTATCTGGCGTACTTCACCTAATTTCCTCCGCAGTCTTAGGCTTCGGTGGCATTTATCACGCGCTTCTGGGACCCGAGACTCTTGAGGAATCTTTTCCATTCTTTGGTTATGTCTGGAAAGATAGAAATAAAATGACTACAATTTTGGGTATTCACTTAATTTTGTTAGGTCTAGGTGCTTTTCTTCTAGTACTCAAGGCTCTTTATTTTGGCGGTGTATATGATACCTGGGCCCCTGGGGGGGGAGATGTAAGAAAAATTACCAATTTGACCCTTAGTCCCAGTGTTATATTTGGTTATTTACTAAAATCTCCTTTTGGTGGAGAAGGGTGGATTGTTAGTGTAGATGATTTAGAAGATATAATTGGTGGGCATGTATGGTTGGGTTTTATTTGTGTATTTGGCGGAATTTGGCATATTTTAACCAAACCCTTCGCATGGGCTCGCCGTGCATTTGTATGGTCTGGAGAAGCTTACTTGTCTTATAGTTTAGCTGCTTTATCTGTCTTTGGTTTTATCGCTTGTTGTTTTGTATGGTTCAATAATACAGCTTATCCGAGTGAGTTTTATGGACCCACCGGGCCAGAAGCTTCTCAAGCTCAAGCATTTACTTTTCTAGTTAGAGACCAGCGTCTTGGAGCTAATGTGGGATCCGCTCAAGGACCCACAGGTTTAGGTAAATATCTAATGCGTTCCCCAACTGGGGAGGTTATCTTTGGAGGGGAAACTATGCGTTTTTGGGACCTTCGTGCTCCATGGTTAGAACCTCTAAGGGGCCCCAACGGTTTGGACTTGAGTAGGTTGAAAAAAGACATACAACCTTGGCAAGAACGACGCTCAGCAGAATATATGACCCACGCTCCTTTAGGCTCTTTAAATTCCGTGGGTGGCGTAGCTACCGAGATCAATGCAGTTAATTATGTCTCTCCTAGAAGTTGGTTATCAACTTCTCATTTTGTTCTAGGATTCTTCTTTTTTGTGGGCCATTTATGGCATGCAGGAAGAGCCCGAGCTGCTGCAGCAGGTTTTGAAAAGGGAATCGATCGTGATTTGGAACCTGTTCTTTACATGAACCCTCTTAACTAAGATTTTCTTATTTATACCTGTTCTACTTTTTTTCTGTTCTGGCTCGGTTATTCCATCTAGCCGAGCCATTCATTCCTTTTTATGAAAGAAAGATAAGGGACAGAAAAAAAAAATAAATAAAAATGAAAGAAACAAACGTATTCAATAAGCAAAAGGAGAGAGAGGGATTCGAACCCTCGATAGTTCCTAGAACTATACCGGTTTTCAAGACCGGAGCTATCAACCACTCAGCCATCTCTCCACAGCCTAATCCTTATTTTACTCCTACAAATAGAACATAGCCATATAAAAAATAAAAAGATTTATTAGCCTCTAGAAAGATATCAGATACAAGTTCCTTTTCGATATATCTCTGTATACTGTATACACGGATACAGGATCCGCTATACCCGCTTGTGAAATAAAGAGTAAATAATCTCTTCTCACCCCCATATCCAAATAAAAAAGCGGTTTAAGTAATAAATTTGAATTAAAGAGAAGAATCAATGGATTCATGATTAAACCCCTCCTACTTCTTGTATTTTTTTACAATTTTGGTTTAAGTGAGGGATCAAATATGTAGTCAACTTTATTTGATGGTAGCTTGGAGGATTAGAAATATGACTATTGCTTTCCAATTAGCTGTTTTTGCATTAATTGCGACTTCCTCAGTCTTAGTAATTAGTGTACCCCTTGTATTTGCTTCTCCTGATGGTTGGTCAAATAATAAAAATGTTGTATTTTCCGGTACATCATTATGGATTGGACTAGTCTTTCTCGTAGCTATTCTGAATTCTCTCATTTCTTAAATGAAATTTGGTTAATATTTATTAACCCCATAAAAAAGAAATAATAAAGGCCATTTCTTCTAAAAAATTAGAATAGTGAGACGTATTAAAACGCAATTTGCGTTCCGAATTGCTAGCTCTTCTCTTTCAGTATTATGAAATTCCATTCCCATTAGAATATTCATTGACAGATAATAAAAAAAGGAAAACTCTAATATAATAGAAAATGAAATGAAACGGTCGACCCAGACATAGAAGGTCGACCCAGGCGGATATACGCTATAAAATATATACCGTAGCGAGCGTAGTTCAATGGTAAAATATCTCCTTGCCAAGGAGAAGATACGGGTTCGATTCCCGCCGCTCGCCCGCTTAATTTATCAAAGTACTATGATAAAAAGTTTAGTCTAGTTAACTGTTTAACTACTTATATTAAATTAAGTATTAATTAGGTGTTAGTCTAGTGCCGTATCCCTTACTATCTTACCCTTCCTTTGCATCCCACTCAAAAAAAGAGGGCGCTCCAGAGGCAGAAATAGAACTCGCCAACAGAGCTCCAAAAATTGGGTATTAACTGAGACAAACAACGGGCAAACTTTTTTTAAAGGGAAGGGAGAGGTAGACTGTCCCTTTCGTTTCATTTTTATTTTCTGCAGGGTAGGGAGAGGCCTTGCGCCTTCTTTTTTTGAAGGCAAGTGACTTCGCAAACTGCTCAATTTTGCCCTCTAGGGCCGGGAACTAATGAATAAAAAAGGGTTGGATACGCCCCTCTACCATACATATCTAGAGAAATAGAATAGTCCTTTTATACAGACTGCTAAGTGCGGAGACGGGAATCGAACCCGTGACCTCAAGGTTATGAGCCTCGTGAGCTACCAAACTGCTCTACTCCGCTCTGGAGTACCAGAAACTGGTGGACAAAAAAGGCTTGAATACAAGCCTCTAACATGTCTAGACAAATAGAATACTCCTTTTATACAGAATGGAGCGGGTAGCGGGAATCGAACCCGCATCGTTAGCTTGGAAGGCTAGGGGTTATAGTCGACGTTGGTTGATTATTTTTAACGTCTCTAATTCAAAACCGAACATGAAATTTTGATTTCATTCGGCTCCTTTATGGATATTCTCACCACTTAACATCTATGTCAGCTTTTCTATTTGAATGGAACCAAAGCTCTCCGCTTTCTAGATGATCCTTATAGAGTAGGAGATAGAAATTCTATCTAAATTCATCTAATCTACTTACTTCGTTCCCTAATTTCATTCAAGAGATCCTGAGGAAAAGAATTGGGTTTCCACCGAGCTGAAACAATATGCGGATGGTTCTAGTAAACCAAAACTATCGTTTTTTAGCTATTTGGCTTCCTTATTCCTTATTTTAAGAAGATTTAGTTACGATTGGAAATCAACTTTTTTGTATCTTCATCCATAGATCCTTTACTCATATTTTCAAAATTGGAATACTTAATCCAATGCAAAATTATGCTTCGCGACTCTGTACTCATAATCCTATTTTTATTTTGGATGCAATTTAAATTAGTCTTTGGATACAAATCGCCAGAATGTATATTCTTCCTCAATATGCTATTGAGAGGAAAAGGATTTAATCCTTTATAAGAACTAAAGTTTTCATCGGAATATAAAAATAAAAAACTTAAGGATGCCTTAAGTATATCATTTCAAATTCAGTTATTAATAGAACGAATCACACTTTTACCACTAAACTATACCCGCTACATTGTAGATTATGGTATAAATGGTACCCTTTGTCAAGGATAGCCATTTGACAAGAAGGCTAATTCCCCCTTATTGAATCAGATGGAGAAGGTTCATGACACTGAGCCGTTGGTACTTCTACTTCGATCGCTCGCCTTTACTTTAGGATTTAGATAGCCCCTCTGGTCTGTAAAAAAAATCTTTTCTTACCATGCTAATAGCGCCTGAACCAAATGTATTTATTTTGATTAGGATCCTATTCTACGGTTACGACTACAATAATAATTATTTACTTTGCAAGGACGTAAGTGTGTCAGACTGCTAAATTGTTTTATTATTCCTACAATATAAACTAGGGGATATAGGGGGTAACACTGTCCCTATAAATTCCTTTTTTCCTTTTCTTTTTTGTCCAGAATTGAACAAAAAAGAAATTATGGAAGATGTTTTCTTCCCCCATTAAGTCCGAGCCATAGAGTAAGAGTGAGATGAGTTTTCCAAATTCATCATAGACTTTCCCTATGGCTTGATAGAAGTAAGCAGCAAAGAGTCGTAACTTAAAGAAAAAAACGGACAGGGCCGACAGATTTACCTGATGTAAAGAAGATCCTAAAAGTCTCTGATTAGTCGACTCTCTCCATTTAACACTTTCCTCTCTCTCCTTTTTTCCACTGACTCAATTCTAGTTTATTAGATTCTTGTTTAAAAGAATGCAAAAAGTTCAATAGAACTAAGAACACATAAAAAATAGCATAGAGGATCAAGGCCATTACCAAAAGTTCCTCCCAAGGATCCTATATCCTATTGGGTATCTGTTCCCCGCCTTTTCCCGCTAGGATCGGAAATCTTATATTTTCCATATCCATATACCGTTGAATCCTTGGGGTTCCAGAATCCGCCTATTTTACTAGTCTTCGGAAACGGAAAACCCTGAACCAAGAAGAGTTGGATATGTTATGTAGGGTATGTTTTTTTTTATTAATTTTATTTTGAGCTCTCAAGATATCGATATATACATATACAATCTCTACATAATGTCTCTCTCTCTATCTCTATATATTATATATATAATATGTACATTATGCAGTAGACCCATAATGGGAAATCCAAGTGGCTAATTTTTGAATTAAATAAAAAGCCCTTTTAACTCAGTGGTAGAGTAATGCCATGGTAAGGCATAAGTCATCGGTTCAAATCCGATAAAGGGCTTTTTAAATTAGTGGTAGAGTAATCTCGTGCTAAGACGTAAGTCGTTGGTTCGAATCTGATAGAGTACTTTTCTACTAAATTGATTCACTTTTTTTCTTTGTTTTTGAAACTTTCTCTATATTTTTAGAGAATTTTATGACTTAGTGCGGGATGGATGCATTTTTGGTATGAACACTAAATGAAGCACGGAGAATTAATCTATAACGATCAACTAAAAAAAATCCTAGATGAAAACATAACAGAAAAGTTGGAAAAACTCTTTGCTTTGGATCTATTTATACTTTTCGAGTATATTGACAATTCCAAAAAACTGCTCATACTATGATTATAGTATAATCACGAGCGGTTGTATATGGCCCTATCGTCTAGTGATGCCCCTATCGTCTAGTGGTTCAGGACATCTCTCTTTCAAGGAGGCAGCGGGGATTCGACTTCCCCTGGGGGTAGGGAGTATTATGAAAGGAGGTTAATCATAGATTAGCAAAAACCCTAGAATAAATTCTTCCTGGGTCGATGCCCGAGTGGTTAATGGGGACGGACTGTAAATTCGTTGACAATGTCTACGCTGGTTCAAATCCAGCTCGGCCCAAACCAAAAATCTAGGGCTTCGTGAGTATGAACTAAATCCTTTTGTTTTTCTTCCATAAAATAAAATGTCTGATCTATAGAAATAAAAGATAAAGAAAAAAGGGAAATTTTTTTTTCTAATCCATATCTCTCTCATTCCTTTCTTACAAACAAAAGAGTTTTTCTTATTGAAGGCTGGATTATTATCCATTTTTAGTGATAAAAAATCACGACATACTAGTTATGTCACTCTCACTATACCCACGTATAATATAATATGTGGGTATGTAGTATATGATTCGTCTATTTCTTAGAGTACGAAAGACGAATCGAATCTTCTTATGGTTCTATTTAAGAATGGGTATGCCATACACCCCGCGGGGATTGTAGTTCAATTGGTCAGAGCACCGCCCTGTCAAGGCGGAAGCTGCGGGTTCGAGCCCCGTCAGTCCCGAACTAGGGTTCAATGAATGGAGAAATTGATATTTCCTTTTTCCATGAAAAAAAGGGGCAGGGAGCAAGATCAAATACCCACAGGGCACCCTTACTTCACTTTTTTATTTTGCATCTCTCATTAAAGAGGGAGGGAGGGCATATAGGAATTTTTTTTTCACTACTCCCAATCGATAAAGAAAGACACACATACGATATGTGGATTAGTAGAATTTAGGATATTATATTACTCTATCTTTCTTTATGATGATACCATCCTCATCTTAATTTCCTATTCCACTCTTATGGAATAGAGTACCGGTATTTTACCGGAATCCATACATAAATCGTATTCCCTTTTTATTTCAGACCTCTTTTCCCCATCTCACTTCTACTGCTTATTTGGATGTCTATGTGACCCATAGAAAGTGAAAGTTGGTCATATAATACATACATAATTGTATGTATAACTATAAGAAAAAGGAAGGGAAATTGTATAAGATTAAGAAAGTATAAGATTAAGAAAGCTCGTGGGTTAGAGATATAGAAAAGAAAAAGTAGAAAAGGATTAAAAAAGAGGGAATTCCTAATCCAATCAAAAAACCCATTTTGGTCTTAGTGTGGATAGAGGATCTTCCTATGTTATACTATATAACTCTCATCCGTGAAATATAACTCTCATCCATGAATTGATTTGATAGATCCGATATTCATAATATTGAATTGATTCAGTATTATCAGAATGCAAGCCCTACCCTTGAATTTACAAGATACCCCTTTTTCCTCTCCATGGGATTACATCCCGAGTTATTGTGAAAATAAAAAATAAAGAGGTTATGGAAGTCAATATTCTCGCATTTATTGCTACTGCACTGTTCATTCTAGTTCCTACTTCTTTTTTACTTATTATTTATGTAAAAACAGTCAGCCAAAATAATTAATTGGAATTCCAATTAATCATTGAAGAAATTAAAAAGGGATTAAATAAAAAAAATCCAAGTCTTAAATGAAAGGATCTGGTTGGAATCTTAAAGTGTGGTAGAAAGAACTACATATAGTTTTTTCTACGACACTTTAGATTCTTTCTATTATATTATCTTTGAATCTACATAGAATAGATTAGTAGATTGAAATAGTTAAGTAGTCTAATTCAATTTCTTTTTTCATTGCATCCACTTAATTTCAATCAGGTCAAAATAAAAAAATCTAAGACAATTCTTGACCAAAGAATCCATGGAAGGAAAGAAAAATAATATGAAGAATAGACTATAGTAACAAGTAAAAGGAAATGGAAAATGTGTGATATGCCGTGAATAGTTCCGTGGAAGAAAGTCTAATTTTCTTATGTATAGAACTTTTTTTAACCATTCGTCATTTCTAGTAGAAATTCTGAATTGGTATAATGGCTCTTTCTTACATTACAACTTACAATACAAGAGTTTCTTACAGGAGTGAAACAAAACTAAAGAAAAAGATTAAAGAATAACGTTTGACAAAATGATTAATGCAAAATGATCCATTAAAGAAAAGAATTGATACAACAATTTGATTACTTAATCAATTAGTAGTATCCCTAGAGTCCACTCCTTCCCCATACTACTAGTGAAAGAGAAAATGTAAAGACTACCATTAAAGCAGCCCAAGCGAGACTTACTATATCCATCTAAATTATGTCTCCTATTTCTATGAAGGGATTATTCTACTATTGATCAATAATCATAGTGGAATCAAGGGTACAGAGTCAAAAAGGGATTCCGCCCTAAGGCCATGGATCAATCAGTTCAAGGAATTTACTCCTAACAAATTCTTATAGGAATTCTGGTAGAATTAGAGAGCATTAAAAATACGAGATACTATAGCCCTTTTTTCCTTAAAAAAGAAAGAGTACGGGAATGATGTCCTGAATAGAAGAAGCGGGAATAGGAAGATTTTTTATTCCTTTTGTTACTCTTTTTTTTTTTTTTAAGCAAAGGACGCCCGAATATACCATAAAATTATCGATAGATAAATATTTATTGGATACCTACCTTACCTAATGTTTATTTTTGACCTAAACCCTGCAGCCTTGCTTTGTATCATTCTATGAAAGAATGAAGAGATTTTATCCATAATACAACTCCTAAATTGATTTTTGATCGACCTATTTAATCTGATTCTCGTTAGAATTAAGTAGTCCTTACTTTAGTGTATGTAGGTAACATAAGATGTACGATAAAAAAATGTATAATAATTAGTAAGTCTTGATATTCTTTCGTGGAGTCCCTTCTTGAATCTTAGATTGAAAAAAAAAAAGAATGCCCCTTAGGGACCTTTCTTTGGATACCAAGATTTCTGACATCTTATCCTCGTATTTTAAAATTATCAAATCGAATCTCAATTAAGAACCAATTCAAATTCATATAATAAAAGAATAAGGAAACACTACCTCACCCCTATTGATAACCATTTTGGCCACTACCGTCAAAACAAACCCTAACCCTAGTTTGAGGATAGAACTATGGTATGGTTTCTCTAAACCCAGTATCGGCAGGCCCAGTTACTCTCTTGCCCGAACTTATGCGAAGTAAAAATTTATCGAATTCGATCAGCACTATAAAAAAAACCTAAGTATTTTATTGATCAGGCGGCACCCAGATTTGAACTGGGGATAAAGGATTTGCAGTCCCCTGCCTTACCGCTTGGCCATGCCGCCAAAAAATCCGATCAAAAATCTAGAAAACAGCAAGTATTCATCCACGTTTTCTTACGAAAAGCCCCTTTTATTTTGAATATAATTCTACTTACTTTTTTCCAATCTTTTTCAAAAAATCTATTCCTGCTTTTTTTGATCCAGTTTCTATTATTCTCCTCGATAGATTCTATCTTAAAACATACATTGTTAACACAATAAAACTTCCCATTTCTTTCTATTGAGATGAAAAAGAAGAAAAAGTGGATTTCTATTCACAGGCTGCAAAATTCAGAATAAATTGGAACCGTTAACTAGAATTCTCTTTTTTTTATTGCAGTAGTGAACTACTCTTAAATCGGTATTATCTCCCCCCCCTTCAATGGCATAATAAAATATTATGGCTTTATGCTTAATCCGTGTATAGGTAAACTTTAGGTCCGAACAGCATTATTATCCAAAGATCCCCTTTATGTACATATCTCTATGGGGAATCATGCTTTAATTTTTCAAAGTATTAAATTAAATATCTTGAATAAAAAAAGGAAATTTGCTCTGATATAGAGTATAACCTGACTATCTTGGCGTACCCAAGTGAAATTACGATAAAAGAAAAGCATGGATATGGGGAGAGGTGGATAACTAGATTGGCATGTACTTAAAAAAGGGACTTACTTTATTTTAGAATTCCACAATGAAATACTGAATTTTCTAGCAATTATACTACTCCGATCCGAAATAAAAAAGAACCCTCAAATTATTTTGAGAAATTAAAGTAAGCACGCTATTCTAAATCGAAGTAAAGTCAAACTTTCTAGTATATTATATTACGGCTTTATTACATTCATAGAAAGGAGATAAAATGAGAAATCTTTGCCATCCAATCTGATTAGAATATCATAACATAAAGTATAAGTGGCAGAATTTTTTTTGTAGGAATGTTTTATCAATTCATTTTCATTTCATTTGTACCCCTGGCAAACTCGAACTTTCGTCCAAATGGTCTCTATTCATATGTATGAAATACATATATGAAATACGTATGTGGAGTTCCCTAGAATTTCATGTGATTCAGTAAACAGAATATAGATTCCATGATTGCTAGATCGATCCATAGGGATTGATGAAGAGTGAGCTGATAATGGAATTTTTCTTTGATAAACAGGAAACTTAAGATTAAGATGCTCCGGAATGGAAACGAGGGAATGTCCACAATACCCGGATTTAGTCAGATCCAATTCGAGGGATTTTGTAGGTTCATTAATCAAGCCTTGGCAGAAGAACTTGACAAGTTTCCAACAATTAAAGATCCAGATCACGAAATTGCATTTCAATTATTTGCGAAAGGATATCAACTGCTAGAACCCTCGATAAAAGAAAGAGATGCTGTGTATGAATCACTCACCTATTCTTCCGAATTATATGTATCTGCGAGATTAATTTTTGGTTTCGATGTGCAAAAGCAAACCATTTCTATCGGAAACATTCCTATAATGAATTCCTTAGGAACCTTTATTATAAATGGAATATACCGAATTGTGATCAATCAAATATTGCTAAGTCCTGGTATTTACTACCGCTCGGAATTAGATCATAAGGGAATTTCTATCTACACTGGCACTATAATATCAGATTGGGGGGGGAGATCGGAATTAGCAATTGATAAAAAAGAAAGGATATGGGCTCGCGTGAGTAGAAAACAAAAGATATCTATTCTAGTTCTATCATCAGCTATGGGTTCGAATCTAAGAGAAATTCTGGATAATGTTTCCTACCCTGAAATTTTCTTGTCTTTCCCGAATGCTAAAGAGAAGAAGAGGATTGAGTCAAAAGAAAAAGCTATTTTGGAGTTTTATCAACAATTTGCTTGTGTAGGTGGGGACCTGGT
Organism: Triticum urartu; assembly: GCF_056163025.1. Classification (NCBI taxonomy): domain Eukaryota; kingdom Viridiplantae; phylum Streptophyta; class Magnoliopsida; order Poales; family Poaceae; genus Triticum; species Triticum urartu. Next base: position 72,263 of record NW_028260990.1, on the reverse strand, counting down.
ATTTTCGGAGTCCTTATGCGAGGAATTACAAAAGAAATTTTTTCAACAAAAATGTGAATTAGGAAGGATTGGTCGACGAAATATGAATCGGAGACTTAATCTTGATATTCCTCAGAACAATACATTCTTGTTACCACGAGATGTATTGGCCGCTACGGATCATTTGATTGGAATGAAATTTGGAACGGGTATACTTGACGATGACGATATGAATCACTTGAAAAATAAACGTATTCGTTCGGTTGCGGATCTGTTACAAGATCAATTCGGATTGGCTCTTGGTCGTTTACAACATGCAGTTCAAAAAACTATTCGTAGAGTATTCATACGTCAATCGAAACCGACTCCCCAAACTTTGGTAACTCCAACTTCAACTTCAATTTTATTAATAACTACTTATGAGACCTTTTTTGGCACATACCCGTTATCTCAAGTTTTTGATCAAACGAATCCATTGACACAAACTGTTCATGGGCGAAAAGTGAGTTGTTTAGGTCCTGGAGGGTTGACGGGGAGAACCGCAAGTTTTCGGAGCCGAGATATTCATCCGAGTCACTATGGGCGTATTTGTCCAATTGACACGTCTGAAGGAATCAATGTTGGACTTACTGGATCCTTAACAATTCATGCGAGAATTGATCACTTGTGGGGATCCATAGAGAGTCCGTTTTATGAAATATCTGCTGAGAAAGCAAAAGAAAAAAAAGAGAGACAGGTGGTTTATCTATCACCAAATAGAGATGAATATTATATGATAGCAGCAGGAAATTCTTTGTCCTTGAATCAAGGTATTCAGGAAGAACAGGTTGTTCCGGCTAGATACCGTCAAGAATTCTTGACTATTGCATGGGAACAGATTCATGTTAGAAGTATTTTTCCTTTCCAATATTTTTCTATTGGGGGTTCTCTCATTCCTTTTATTGAGCACAATGATGCGAATCGGGCTTTAATGAGTTCTAATATGCAGCGCCAAGCAGTTCCGCTTTCTCGGTCCGAGAAATGCATTGTTGGAACTGGATTGGAACGCCAAACAGCTCTAGATTCGAGGGTTTCCATTATAGCCGAACGCGAGGGAAAGATCATTTCTACTGATAGTCATAAGATACTTTTATCAAGTAGTGGGAAGACTATAAGTATTCCTTTAGTTAACCACCGTCGCTCTAACAAAAATACTTGTATGCACCAAAAACCCCGGGTTCCACGGGGTAAATCCATTAAAAAAGGACAAATTTTAGCAGAAGGAGCTGCTACAATTGGGGGCGAACTTGCTTTAGGAAAAAACGTATTAGTAGCTTATATGCCATGGGAAGGTTACAATTTTGAAGACGCAGTACTAATTAGCGAACGTTTGGTATATGAAGATATTTATACCTCTTTTCACATCCGGAAATATGAAATTCAGACGGATACGACAAGCCAGGGCTCCGCTGAAAAAATCACTAAAGAAATACCACATCTAGAAGAACATTTACTCCGCAATTTGGACAGAAATGGAGTTGTTAGGTTGGGATCCTGGGTAGAAACTGGTGATATTTTAGTAGGTAAATTAACGCCTCAGATAGCGAGCGAATCATCTTATATCGCGGAAGCTGGATTATTACGGGCCATATTTGGCCTTGAGGTTTCCACTTCAAAAGAAACTTCTCTGAAATTACCTATAGGTGGAAGAGGGCGCGTTATCGATGTGAAATGGATCCAAAGGGACCCGCTCGACATAATGGTTCGTGTATATATTTTACAGAAACGTGAAATCAAAGTTGGGGATAAAGTAGCCGGAAGACATGGGAATAAAGGGATCATTTCCAAAATTTTGCCTAGGCAAGATATGCCCTATTTGCAAGATGGAACACCCGTTGATATGGTCTTCAATCCCTTAGGAGTACCCTCCCGAATGAATGTGGGACAAATATTTGAAAGCTCGCTCGGATTAGCGGGGGATCTGCTAAAGAAACATTATAGAATAGCACCCTTTGATGAGAGATATGAGCAAGAGGCTTCAAGAAAACTTGTGTTTTCAGAATTATATGAAGCCAGTAAAGAAACAAAAAATCCATGGGTATTTGAACCCGAGTACCCGGGAAAAAGCAGAATATTTGATGGAAGAACAGGCGACCCCTTTGAGCAACCTGTTCTAATAGGGAAGTCCTATATCTTAAAATTAATTCATCAAGTTGATGAGAAAATTCATGGGCGTTCTACTGGGCCCTACTCACTTGTTACACAACAACCGGTTAGAGGAAGAGCCAAGCAAGGGGGACAACGAGTAGGAGAAATGGAAGTTTGGGCTTTAGAAGGATTTGGTGTTGCTCATATTTTACAAGAGATACTTACTTATAAATCTGACCATCTTATAGCTCGCCAAGAAATACTTAATGCTACGATCTGGGGAAAAAGAATACCTAATCATGAGGATCCTCCAGAATCTTTTCGAGTGCTCGTTCGAGAACTACGATCTTTGGCTCTAGAACTGAATCATTTCCTTGTATCTGAAAAGAACTTCCAGGTTAATAGGGAGGAAGTTTGATCGGAATAAATATAAATTCTTTTCTTATTTCTATTTTATGATTGACCAATATAAACATCAACAACTTCAAATTGGACTCGTTTCCCCTCAACAAATAAAGGCTTGGGCTAACAAAAACCTACCTAATGGAGAAGTCGTTGGCGAAGTCACAAGGCCCTCTACTTTTCATTATAAAACCGATAAACCAGAAAAAGATGGATTGTTTTGCGAAAGAATCTTTGGACCCATAAAAAGCGGGATTTGCGCTTGTGGCAATTCTCGAGCGAGCGGAGCTGAAAACGAAGACGAAAGATTTTGCCAAAAATGCGGGGTCGAATTTGTGGATTCTCGGATACGAAGATATCAAATGGGATACATCAAACTCGCATGTCCCGTGACTCATGTGTGGTATTTGAAAGGTCTTCCTAGTTATATCGCGAATCTTTTAGATAAACCTCTTAAGAAGTTGGAGGGCCTAGTATACGGCGATTTCTCTTTTGCTAGGCCCAGCACTAAAAAACCCACTTTTTTACGATTACGAGGTTTATTCGAAGAGGAAATTGCATCCTGTAACCACAGCATTTCTCCCTTTTTTTCTACCCCAGGCTTTGCAACATTTCGAAATCGGGAAATTGCGACAGGAGCAGGTGCTATTAGAGAACAATTAGCAGATTTGGATTTGCGAATTATTATAGAGAATTCTTTGGTCGAATGGAAGGAATTAGAAGACGAGGGGTATAGTGGAGATGAGTGGGAAGATAGAAAAAGACGAATAAGAAAAGTTTTTTTGATTAGACGCATGCAATTGGCGAAACATTTTATTCAAACAAATGTAGAACCAGAATGGATGGTTTTGTGCTTATTACCGGTTCTTCCTCCCGAATTGAGACCTATTGTTTATAGGTCTGGAGATAAAGTAGTGACTTCAGACATTAATGAACTTTATAAGAGAGTTATCCGTCGGAACAACAATCTTGCCTATCTATTAAAAAGAAGTGAATTAGCGCCAGCAGATTTAGTAATGTGCCAGGAAAAATTGGTACAAGAAGCCGTGGATACACTTCTTGATAGTGGGTCCCGCGGGCAACCGACGAGGGATGGTCACAATAAAGTATACAAATCACTTTCAGATGTAATTGAAGGTAAAGAGGGAAGGTTTCGCGAGACTCTGCTTGGGAAACGGGTCGATTACTCGGGGCGTTCTGTCATTGTTGTGGGTCCTTCGCTTTCATTACATCAATGTGGATTACCTCTAGAGATAGCAATAAAGCTTTTTCAGCTATTTGTAATTCGCGATTTAATCACGAAACGCGCCACTTCTAATGTAAGGATTGCTAAAAGGAAAATTTGGGAAAAAGAACCCATTGTATGGGAAATACTTCAAGAAGTTATGCGGGGACATCCTGTACTGTTAAATAGAGCACCTACCCTGCATAGATTAGGCATACAGGCCTTTCAACCCACTTTAGTAGAGGGGCGTACTATTTCTTTACACCCATTAGTGTGTAAGGGTTTCAATGCGGACTTTGATGGAGATCAAATGGCTGTTCATCTACCTTTATCCTTGGAAGCTCAGGCAGAAGCCCGTTTACTTATGTTTTCTCATATGAATCTCTTATCTCCCGCTATTGGGGATCCTATTTGCGTACCAACCCAAGACATGCTTATCGGGCTTTATGTATTAACGATTGGAAAGCGTCGAGGTATTTGTGCAAATAGATATAATAGTTGCAGAAACTACCCAAATCTAAAAGTAAATTACAATAATAATAATAATTTTAAATATAGGAAAGATAAAGAACCCCATTTTTCTAGTTCTTATGATGCACTGGGAGCTTATAGACAAAAACTAATCAGTTTAGATAGTCCCTTGTGGCTACGATGGAACCTGGATCAACGCGTCATTGGGTCAAGAGAAGTTCCGATTGAAGTTCAATATGAATCTTTGGGGACTTATCATGAGATTTATGCCCACTATCTAATAATGGGAAATAGAAAAAAAGAAATTCGTTCGATATACATTCGAACCACTCTTGGTCATATTTCTTTTTATAGAGAAATAGAGGAAGCCATACAAGGATTTAGTCAGGCCTATTCATACACTACCTAAACAAGAAAGTTAGATTCGGCGATGCCCCTCCCCTTTCGGGGGGCATTCCGATTTCCCTAGTATCATCATTATTTGCCACGCGAATCCAGATTGAGATTGAGGCAATTAAGTTAATTAAATTTTCGAATCACTGACTCAGGCCCATTGTCGAATCCTACTCAGCAATTGTCGAATCCTACTCAGCCGAAAAGGGGGTACTTATGTATGGCGGAACGGGCCAATCTGGTCTTTCATAATAAAGAGATAGACGGAACTGGTATGAAACGACTTATTAGCAGATTAATAGATCATTTTGGAATGGGATATACATCCCATATACTGGATCAACTAAAGACTCTGGGCTTCCATCAAGCCACTACTACATCGATTTCGTTAGGAATCGAGGATCTTTTAACAATACCCTCTAAGGGATGGTTAGTCCAAGACGCGGAACAACAGAGTTTTCTTTTGGAGAAACACTATTATTATGGGGCTGTACACGCGGTAGAAAAATTACGCCAATCTGTTGAGATATGGTATGCGACAAGTGAATATTTGAAACAAGAAATGAATTCAAATTTTCGGATAACGGATCCTTCTAATCCAGTCTATCTAATGTCTTTTTCAGGAGCCAGAGGAAATGCATCTCAAGTACACCAATTAGTAGGTATGAGAGGATTAATGTCGGACCCTCAAGGACAAATGATTGATTTACCTATTCAAAGCAATTTACGCGAGGGACTTTCTTTGACAGAATATATAATTTCCTGCTATGGAGCCCGCAAAGGGGTTGTAGATACTGCTGTGCGAACAGCAGATGCTGGATATCTTACACGTAGACTTGTTGAAGTAGTTCAACATATTATTGTGCGTAGAAGAGATTGTGGTACTATCCGAGGTATTTCTGTAAGTCCTCAAAATGGGATGACGGAAAAACTTTTTGTCCAAACACTAATTGGTCGTGTATTAGCAGACGATATATATATCGGTTCACGATGCATTGCCGCGCGAAATCAAGATATTGGAATTGGATTAGTCAATCGATTCATAACTGCCTTTCGAGCACAACCATTTCGAGCACAACCAATATATATTAGAACCCCCTTTACTTGCCGAAGCACTTCTTGGATCTGTCAATTATGCTATGGCCGGAGTCCTACTCATAGTGATCTGGTCGAATTGGGAGAAGCCGTAGGTATTATTGCAGGTCAATCAATTGGGGAGCCAGGGACTCAACTAACATTAAGAACTTTTCATACTGGCGGAGTATTCACAGGGGGTACTGCCGACCTTGTACGATCCCCTTCGAATGGAAAAATAAAATTCAATGAGAATTTGGTTCACCCCACACGTACCCGTCATGGGCAGCCTGCTTTTCTATGTTATATAGACTTGCATGTAACTATTCAGAGTCAAGATATTCTATATAGTGTGAATATTCCCTCAAAAAGCTTGATTCTAGTGCAAAATGATCAATATGTAAAATCCGAACAAGTAATTGCGGAGATTCGTGCCGGAACGTCCACTTTACATTTTAAAGAAAGGGTACAAAAGCATATTTATTCTGAATCAGACGGCGAAATGCACTGGAGTACTGATGTTTACCATGCGCCCGAATATCAATATGGTAATCTTCGCCGATTACCAAAAACAAGCCATTTATGGATATTGTCAGTAAGTATGTGCAGATCCAGTATAGCGTCTTTTTCACTCCACAAGGATCAAGATCAAATGAATACTTATGGTAAAAAAGATAGGGAAATTCTTGATTATTCAACGTCGGATCGAATCATGTCCAATGGCCATTGGAATTTTATCTATCCTTCTATTTTTCAAGATAATTCAGATTTGTTGGCGAAAAAGCGAAGAAATAGGTTCGTCATTCCATTACAATATCATCAAGAACAAGAGAAAGAACTAATATCCTGTTTTGGGATTTCGATTGAAATCCCCCTTATGGGTGTTTTACGTAGAAATACTATTTTTGCTTATTTTGACGATCCCCGATACAGAAAAGATAAAAAGGGTTCAGGAATTGTTAAATTTAGATATAGGACCCTAGAAGAAGAATATAGGACTCGAGCGGAAGACTCAGAAGAGGAATATGAGACCCTAGAAGACGAATACAGGACCCGAGAGGACGAATATGAATATGAAACCCTAGAAGAATCTAAATATGGAATCCTAGAAGACGAATACGAATATGAAACCCTAGAAGACGAATATGGGAGCCCAGAAAACGAATATGGGAACCCAGAGAACGAATATAGGACTTTAGAGAAAGACTCAGAAGAGGAATATGGGAGCCCAGAGAGCAAATATAGGACCCAAGAGGACGAATATGGAACTCTAGAGGAAGACTCAGAAGACGAATATGGCAGCCCCGGGGAAAGCGCAGAGGAAAAATATGGTACTTTAGAGGAAGACTCAGAAGAAGATTCAGAGGACGAATACGAGAGCCCAGAGGAAGATTCCATCTTAAAAAAAGAGGGTTTGATTGAGCATCGAGGAACAAAAGAATTTAGTCTAAAATACCAAAAAGAAGTAGATCGGTTTTTTTTCATTCTTCAAGAACTTCATATCTTGCCGAGATCTTCATCCCTAAAGATACTTGACAATAGTATTATTGGAGTGAATACACAACTCACAAAAAATACAAGAAGTCGACTAGGCGGACTGGTCCGAGTGAAGAGAAAAAAAAGCCATACGGAACTCAAAATATTTTCCGGAGATATTCATTTTCCTGAAGAGGCGGATAAGATATTAGGTGGCTGTTTGATACCGCCAGAAAGACAAAAAAAAGATTCTAAGGAATCAAAAAAAAGGAAAAATTGGGTCTATGTTCAACGGAAAAAAATTCTCAAGAGCAAGGAAAAGTATTTTGTTTCCGTTCGCCCTACAGTGGCATATGAAATGGACGAAGGAAGAAATTTAGCAACACTTTTCCCGCAGGATCTCTTGCAAGAAGAAAATAATCTCCAAATTCGACTTGTCAATTTTATTTCTCATGAAAATAGCAAGTTAACTCAAAGAATTTATCACACAAATAGTCAATTTGTTAGAACTTGCTTAGTAGTGAATTGGGAACAAGAAGAAAAAGAAAAGGCTGGTGCTTCCCTTGTTGAGGTAAGAGCAAATGATCTTATTCGCGATTTCCTAAGAATTGAGTTAGTCAAGTCCACTATTTCGTATACACGAAAAAGGTATGGTAGGACAAGTGCAGGACCGATTCCCCATAATAGGTTAGATCGCGCCAATATCAATTCTTTTTATTCCAAGGCGAAGATTGAATCACTTAGCCAACATCCAGAAGCTATTGGCACTTTGTTGAATCGAAATAAAGAATACCACTCTTTGATGATTTTGTCGGCATCCAACTGTTCTCGAATTGGTTTATTCAAGAATTCAAAACATCCCAATGCGATAAAAGAATGGAATCCTAGAATTCCTATTCGAGAAATTTTTGGGCCCTTAGGCGCTATTGTAGCTAGTATATCGCATTTTTCTTCATCTTACTATTTACTAACGCATAATAAAATCCTGTTAAAAAAATATTTGTTCGTTGACAATTTAAAACAAACCTTCCAAGTACTTCAAGAACTTAAATACTCTTTAATAGATGAAAATAAAAGGATTTCTAATTTCGATAGTAACATAATGTTGGATCCATTCCTTTTGAATTGTCACTTTGTCCATCATGATTCTTGGGAAGAGACATTGGCAATAATTCACCTTGGACAATTTATTTGTGAAAATGTATGTCTATTTAAATCGCACATAAAAAAATCCGGTCAAATTTTCATTGTAAATATGAATTCCTTTGTTATAAGAGCAGCTAAACCTTATTTGGCCACTACAGGAGCAACTGTTAATGGTCATTATGGAGAAATCCTTTACAAGGGAGATAGGTTAGTTACGTTTATATATGAAAAATCGAGATCTAGTGACATAACGCAAGGTCTTCCAAAAGTGGAACAAATCTTTGAAGCGCGTTCAATTGATTCATTATCCCCGAATCTCGAAAGGAGAATTGAGGATTGGAATGAGCGTATACCAAGAATTCTTGGGGTCCCTTGGGGATTCTTGATTGGAGCTGAGCTAACCATAGCCCAAAGTCGTATCTCTTTGGTTAATAAAATCCAAAAGGTTTATCGATCCCAAGGGGTACAGATCCATAATAGACATATAGAGATTATTATACGCCAAGTAACATCAAAAGTGCGGGTTTCCGAAGATGGAATGTCTAATGTTTTTTCGCCTGGGGAATTAATCGGACTATTGCGAGCGGAACGAGCAGGACGAGCTTTGGATGAATCGATCTATTATCGGGCAATCTTATTGGGAATAACAAGGGCTTCCCTGAATACCCAAAGTTTCATATCTGAAGCAAGTTTTCAAGAAACTGCTCGAGTTTTAGCAAAAGCTGCCCTACGAGGTCGCATTGATTGGTTGAAAGGCTTGAAAGAAAACGTAGTTCTGGGGGGGATTATACCTGTTGGTACCGGATTCCAAAAATTTGTGCATCGTTCCCCACAAGACAAGAACCTTTATTTCGAAATAAAAAAAAAAAATCTATTCGCGTCGGAAATGAGAGATTTTTTGTTTCTCCATACAGAATTAGTTTCTTCAGATTCTGACGTAACAAACAATTTTTATGAGACATAAGAACCCCCATAAAAATATTTTTTACTTTACTAGACTTTTGAACTTAGAACACTAACAGGTCAAATTTTAGATTTTTAAGATTTTTATTTTAATAAGTAAAACAAGTCAGTTAATTCATTAAGGTGGTTATGTTTATACCATGTATCAATGGCCAACTCTTATCTTAGTACAAGGTTCTCTCGGAACAATTATTATTTATTTCAAGCTATTTCGGATCTTTCTTAATCTTCAAAAAGAACTAAATTCCGTAATGGAATGGTAGGATTAAAAAAAAGGAAGTGTGGAAAAAATGACAAGAAGATATTGGAACATTAATTTGAAAGAGATGATAGAAGCAGGAGTTCATTTTGGTCATGGTATTAAGAAATGGAATCCTAAAATGGCCCCTTACATTTCGGCAAAGCGTAAAGGTACTCATATTATAAATCTCGCTAGAACGGCTCGTTTTTTATCAGAAGCTTGTGATTTAGTTTTTGATGCAGCAAGTCAGGGAAAAAGTTTCTTAATTGTTGGTACCAAAAAAAGAGCAACAGATTTAGTAGCATCAGCTGCAATAAGGGCTCGTTGTCATTATGTTAATAAAAAGTGGTTCAGTGGTATGTTAACGAATTGGTCGATTACGAAAACTAGACTTTCTCAATTTAGAGACTTAAGAGCAGAAGAAAAAATGGGAAAATTCCACCATCTCCCAAAAAGAGATGTGGCAATCTTGAAGAGAAAATTATCTACTTTGCAAAGGTATCTCGGCGGGATCAAATATATGACGAGATTGCCAGACATTGTGATCGTCCTTGATCAGCAAAAAGAGTATATAGCTCTTCGGGAATGTGCCATTTTGGGGATTCCTACTATTTCTTTAGTCGATACAAATTGTGACCCGGATCTCGCGAATATATCGATTCCAGCCAACGATGACACTATGACTTCAATTCGATTGATTCTTAACAAATTAGTATTTTCAATTTGTGAGGGCCGTTCTCTCTATATAAGAAATCGTTGATTAAGAATATATAGTGAATTCTTGGGCAACTGCGTAAATTTATGGAATCACTTACTTTACTATATCTTTTTTTTTGCATAGAATTTTTTTTGCATAGAAAAAAGAAGGGGAATATTGATATATATTAGAGGGTATTGATATATATTATGATCTGATGTGCTTTCTTGGTATCCTAAATATAAGATTAATACTTCAAGTTGCTGAGTTGAGAAAGAGATGGTTGAATCAAAAGAATTCCTTTTTTGAAGTTCAATTTTTATCAGAGGACAATATGAATATTATACCTTGTTCCATTAAAACACTCAAGGGGTTATACGATATATCGGGTGTAGAAGTAGGCCAACACTTCTATTGGCAAATAGGAGGTTTCCAAATTCATGCCCAAGTACTCATCACTTCTTGGGTCGTAATTACTATCTTGCTAGGTTCAGTTGTCATAGCTGTTCGGAATCCACAAACCATCCCGACCGACGGTCAGAATTTTTTTGAATATGTCCTTGAGTTTATTCGAGACTTGAGCAAAACTCAGATTGGAGAAGAATATGGTCCCTGGGTTCCCTTTATTGGAACTATGTTCCTTTTTATTTTTGTTTCGAATTGGTCGGGTGCTCTTTTACCTTGGAAAATTATAGAGTTACCCCATGGGGAATTAGCAGCGCCCACGAATGATATAAATACTACTGTTGCTTTAGCTTTACTCACGTCAGCGGCATATTTTTATGCTGGTCTTAGCAAAAAAGGATTGAGCTATTTCGAGAAATATATTAAACCAACTCCAATCCTTTTACCAATTAACATCCTAGAAGATTTCACAAAACCATTATCGCTTAGCTTTCGACTTTTCGGGAATATATTGGCGGATGAATTAGTCGTTGTTGTTCTTGTTTCTTTAGTCCCCTTAGTAATCCCTATACCGGTCATGTTTCTTGGATTATTTACAAGCGGTATTCAAGCTCTTATTTTTGCAACATTAGCCGCAGCCTATATAGGTGAATCCATGGAGGGTCATCATTGAATTGACTCTTTTTGGAAATAGTATTTTTTTTTTTTGCAGCTTAGCTCAATTCATGCATGGTTCCAGATAATCTGCTTGGTTGCAAAAAAATAGTTAGAAATGCGTATGAATATATAGCCTAGAGTTGTAGGAGAGAGAATAGAATAGACTATATTATGGAATTTTCAAAGTATATATGCATTAAGGAGGGTGGAGTCAGGCTAGATCTATACTATAATATCCTTAATGTCTATAAGTGGAGTCCTCTTTTATGCAGGTTTCCACTTTAAGCAATGATTTTAGAATCCGATTCAATAGAAAATGAGAAAATATGCAAACAAAATAGAAGAAACAAATGTATATATATAGGATATTATATTATATATTCCTAGGTTAGATTCATTATCTAATCCGATATATGGATATGGAATTCCCTTCTATGTAGTTCGGACAATTCACATTATCATTTCAATTTGATTTCAATTTGTACTTTTTAGTTACTTTACTTCTCCCCAATAGAGCTTAGAAGTAAGAATTTATTGGTTGATTGTATCCTTAACCATTTCTTTTTTTTGACACGAGGAACTACTCACCATGAATCCACTAATTGCTGCTGCTTCTGTTATTGCTGCTGGATTGGCCGTAGGGCTTGCTTCTATTGGACCTGGAGTTGGTCAAGGTACTGCTGCAGGACAAGCTGTAGAAGGTATTGCGAGACAGCCAGAAGCAGAAGGTAAAATACGAGGTACTTTATTGCTTAGTCTAGCTTTTATGGAAGCTTTAACAATTTATGGACTAGTTGTGGCACTAGCGCTTTTATTTGCGAACCCTTTTGTTTAATCTTAAAAAAAAAATTCTTTCGATTTCGATTAGATACTTTTTTCTTTTTTTAGTAAATTGGTATTTGCTTCCACAATTCCAATTATATCAATACTTTATTTAATTTACTCCTATTTATTACTCCTGGAATTATCTATTTATCGGGACAGATAATACCCCATTCTAGGAAGGGCTGAGTTGAGTATTATTAATTTAGAAGATATGCTCACCTTCTTATTTCCCGTCCTTAGTTTAGGAAAGTGGAAAGTTTTTTCCTTTTATTTTAGGAATTTTGGGAACAGAACATTTCAACAAAGGAAGTCTTTCACCGGTCAAACAAGACGTAAGACTTAATCTAAAAGAAATTACTAGATTGAATCTATTTGCATTAAAAAAACCGATCAAAAAAGGGCGAGCGAAGTAAGTGATCGAAAAACTTTGTTCTTTGTTCGTCCTATCTATAAGAGGAGAGCATATGAAAAATGTAACCCATTCTTTCGTTTTTTTAGCTCACTGGCCATCCGCTGGCAGTTTCGGGCTTAATACCGATATTTTAGCAACAAATCTAATAAATCTAACTGTAGTGGTTGGTGTTTTGATTTTTTTTGGAAAGGGAGTGTGTGCGAGTTGTCTATTTCAAGAATAGATTGGATCTATCCGGCTGCACTTTATAATATTTTTTAGTATTTTTCGGATAAATAAGAAAAGGGTGCACGATCTCGACGAATTACTTCTGAATAAATTCAGAAATCATATGGAAGAACCATAGCATTTCGCGACTCATTGGTAAATCAACTTTGATTCTCTATAAACCAAGAATGTGAGACCATTAACACGGTTAAAGCTAAACTGCTTGAAGTCCAGGCAAAAAGAGGTACTCTTTCTACAACTATATTAGTATTAGTACCAATTTAAACGGGAAATAGCTAATGTAAAATTTATCTGATATAGAACACTCATATCGATAAAATGGTTTGAACTATTTACTAGAAAAAAAAGGGGGCACCCTGCCCTTTTTTAACCAATGCCGAATCGACGACCTATGTATAAAAAAGAGAAATTTTTTGGATTTGAAGAAAAAAAAAATAAAAAAGAATTCTATTAATTTTCATTTTCCATTTATTTAGTTAGTTTTTCTTAATGAAATTGAAATTATTAACTAGAGGGCAAATAAAAATAAAGAAACAACTTTGCTGACCATGATATATTTTTATCTAGGCGGAAGAGTCCTCTTAATATTTATCTAGTCTTATATAGGTTTCGGTATATTGAAATATAAACATAAAAAAGAAGATAGAGGATAGGCTCATTACTTAAAAAAAAGATATGGAAAAAGCTATAGAAAAAAAAAAAGGAGCGTGAGAGCCAAATGAATCGAAAGATTCATGTTTGGTTCGGGAAGAGATCATAAAAGTTGTAAACTTACAAAATAATCTACTTTCATTAAAAGATTTATTAGATAATCGAAAACAGAGGATCTTGAGTACTATTCGAAATTCAGAAGAATTGCGTAGAGGGACCATTGAGCAACTCGAAAAAGCTCGGATTCGATTACAGAAAGTCGAACTAGAAGCGGATGAGTATCGAATGAATGGATACTCTGAGATAGAACGAGAAAAAGCAAATTTGATTAATGCTACTTCTATTAGTTTGGAACAATTGGAAAAGTCTAAAAACGAAACCCTTTATTTTGAAAAACAAAGGGCAATGAATCAGGTCCGACAGCGGGTTTTCCAACAGGCCGTACAAGGAGCTCTAGGAACTCTGAATAGTTGTTTGAATACCGAGTTACATTTCCGTACGATTCGTGCTAATATTGGCATTCTCGGGTCCCTGGAATGGAAGAAATAATTAAATTAATTAGGCCTTGAACTTCTACTTTCGTTTAGAATTTAGGCATTATTTTTCCCCTTGCTTCCGAAAAAAGAGTCAAGAAACACTAATGGCAACCCTTCGAGTCGACGAAATTCATAAAATTCTCCGCGAACGTATTGAACAATATAATAGGAAAGTAGGGATTGAGAATATAGGTCGCGTAGTTCAAGTGGGGGATGGGATTGCTCGTATTATAGGTCTTGGTGAAATAATGTCAGGTGAATTAGTCGAATTTGCAGAAGGTACTAGGGGTATTGCTCTGAATTTGGAATCCAAAAATGTTGGGATTGTATTAATGGGCGATGGGTTGATGATACAAGAGGGAAGTTTTGTAAAAGCAACAGGAAGAATTGCTCAGATACCCGTGAGTGAGGCTTACTTGGGTCGTGTTGTAAATGCTCTGGCTAAACCTATTGATGGGAAAGGCGAAATTATAGCTTCCGAATCTCGCTTAATTGAATCTCCTGCTCCAAGTATAATTTCCAGGCGTTCCGTATACGAACCTCTTCAAACAGGGCTTATTGCTATCGATTCGATGATCCCTATAGGGCGCGGTCAGCGAGAGTTAATTATTGGGGACAGACAGACTGGCAAAACAGCAGTAGCCACAGATACAATTCTCAATCAAAAAGGGCAAGGTGTAATATGTGTTTATGTAGCTATCGGTCAAAGAGCATCCTCCGTAGCTCAAGTAGTAACTACTTTCCATGAGGAGGGGGCCATGGAATACACTATTGTAGTAGCTGAAATGGCGGATTCACCTGCTACATTACAATACCTCGCTCCTTATACGGGAGCAGCCCTGGCTGAGTATTTTATGTACCGCGAACGGCATACTTTAATAATTTATGATGATCTCTCCAAACAGGCACAAGCTTATCGCCAAATGTCCCTTCTATTAAGAAGACCTCCCGGACGTGAGGCTTATCCAGGGGATGTTTTTTATTTGCATTCACGCCTTTTAGAAAGAGCCGCTAAATTAAATTCTCTTTTAGGCGAAGGAAGTATGACCGCTTTACCAATAGTTGAGACTCAATCTGGAGACGTTTCCGCCTATATTCCTACTAATGTAATCTCCATTACAGATGGACAAATATTCTTATCTGCGGATCTATTCAATGCCGGAATTCGACCCGCTATTAATGTGGGTATTTCTGTTTCCAGAGTAGGATCCGCGGCTCAAATTAAAGCCATGAAACAAGTAGCTGGCAAATCAAAATTGGAACTAGCGCAATTCGCAGAGTTACAAGCCTTTGCACAATTCGCCTCTGCTCTCGATAAAACAAGTCAGAATCAATTGGCAAGGGGTCGACGATTAAGGGAATTGCTTAAACAATCCCAGGCAAATCCTCTCCCAGTGGAAGAGCAGATAGCTACTATTTATACCGGAACAAGAGGATATCTTGATTCGTTAGAAATTGAACAGGTAAATAAATTTCTGGATGAGTTACGTAAACATCTAAAAGATACTAAACCTCAATTCCAAGAAATTATATCTTCTAGCAAGACATTCACCGAGCAAGCGGAAATCCTTTTGAAGGAAGCTATTCAGGAACAGCTGGAACGGTTTTCTCTTCAGTAACAAATAAATTTTGCATGTCTACTCTTGTTAGTAGAATAGGAATCGTTGAGAAAGCTTTTTCATTTGAATCATGCAAAAAAGTTTTCTTTGTTTTTAGTTTAGTATAGTTATTTAAAGAATAGATAGAAATAAGATTGCGTCCAATAGGATTTGAACCTATACCAAAGGTTTAGAAGACCTCTGTCCTATCCATTAGACAATGGACGCTTTTCTTTCATATTTTATTCTTTCTTTTATTTTTTTGCTTCTTCCGAGAAAAAACTGTTAGACCAAAACTCTTTTAGGAAATCAAAAAATCCAGATACAAATGCATGATGTATATATTATATCATGCATATATCATAAAGAAGGAGTATGGAGGCGGTAGTGGGAATCGAACCCGCAACCCCAAGGTTATGAGCCTTATGAGCTACCAAACTGCTCTATACTCTTAAACTAAAGAGGGGTAACTAGTGGATAAAAGAGGGTTGGATACGCCCCTCTACCAATATCTATACAAATAGAATAGTCCATTTATACAGAATGGTAAAGAGGGCTCCTCTATGATTATCAATTCCAGAAATCCATACAAATACGAAAGGGTATTTTATCCTTACCAACTGGATCTTGTTGCACCCGGTAACAAACATTCATAAACCATTTCTCGAAGTACGTGTCCGGATAGCCCAAAATGTCGATAGTTAGCTCTAGGTCTTCCGGTCAAAAAACAACGTCGATGAAGGCGTGTAGGTGCACTATTACGCGGTAGGGATTGCAATTTTTCTCGCATTTTCGTTTTTTCACTCAAACTCAAGGGAGAAACTTTGCTTCTTATCTTTTTTTTTAAAGATTGACGAATCAAATGATATTTCTGTTCTAATTTCTGCCGCTTCTTCTCCCTCTGAATCAAACTTTTTTTTGCCATAATGTGTCGTTGCTATTATTACCAAGTATACGGTTCTAATCCTAGATGGAAAAATAAATAGAAAAAGAAATCTAAAAAGGCAGATCCTCCCTCTCTATCAAGAGTAATGAACTAGGTGCTGATACAGTACAAAAAAACAAACTAAATTAACCAAACTTGCCTGATGTTGAGGCAATCAAGAAAGCTGCATAAGTGAATATATAACCCACGGAAAAGTGAGCTAATCCAACCAATCTTGCTTGCACAATGGAAAGAGCCACGGGCTTATCTCTCCAGCGAATTAAATTAGCTAAAGGTGTGCGTTCATGAGCCCATGCTAAAGTCTCAATTAATTCCTGCCAATACCCCCGCCAGGAAATTAAGAACATAAATCCAGTAGCCCAAACAAGATGTCCAAATAAGAACATCCACGCCCATACCGATAAACTATTCATCCCAAAAGGATTATATCCATTGATAAGTTGTGAAGAGTTTAACCATAGGTAATCTCTTAACCATCCCATCAAATAAGTGGAGGATTCATTAAATTGTGAAACGTTGCCCTGCCATAATGTGATATGTTTCCAATGCCAATAAAAAGTAACCCACCCAATGGTATTTAACATCCAGAAAACTGCCAAATAAAATGCGTCCCAAGCAGAAATATCACAAGTACCGCCGCGCCCTGGGCCGTCACAAGGAAAACTATATCCAAAATCCTTTTTATCTGGCATTAATTTGGAACCGCGTGCATCTAAAGCGCCCTTTACTAAAATCAATGTAGTTGTATGCAAACCTAGAGCAATAGCATGATGAACCAAGAAATCCCCAGGTCCTATTGTTAAGAAAAGCGAATTACTATTCTCATTAACAGCATTCAACCATCCGGGCAACCATAGGCTTCGACCCGCATTGAAAGCGGGGCCATTCGTTGAAGATAAGAGTATATCGAACCCATATGTCGTCTTGCCATGAGCAGATTGTATCCATTGGGCAAATATAGGTTCGATCAAGATTTGCTTTTCTGGAGTACCAAAAGCAAGCATGACGTCGTTATGAACATAAAGGCCCAAGGTATGGAATCCTAGAAAGAGGCTAGCCCAACTTAAATGAGATATGATAGCTTCTTTATGGTCTAACATTCTTGCCAATACATTATCCTCATTCTGTTCCGGATTGTAATCCCTAATGAAAAAAATAGCTCCATGAGCAAAAGCCCCTGTCATGATGAACCCTGCAATATATTGGTGATGAGTATATAAAGCAGCTTGAGTAGTAAAGTCTTGTGCTATGAATGCATAAGGAGGTAAAGAGTACATATGTTGAGCTACTAAGGAAGTAATAACCCCTAAAGAAGCTAGAGCAAGACCTAACTGAAAATGAATCGAATTGTTGATTGTGTCATAAAGGCCCTTATGCCCACGCCCTAATCGACCCCCCGGAGGAGTATGCGCTTCTAAAAGATCTTTAATACTGTGCCCAATTCCGAAGTTAGTTCGATACATGTGACCGGCAATGAGAAAAATAAATGCAATAGCTAAATGATGGTGAGCCATATCGGTCAGCCACAAACTTTGTGTTTGTGGATGGAATCCCCCAAGAAGAGTTAGAATGGCAGTTCCCGCTCCTTGAGCGGTACCAAATAAATGATTACTCGAATCAGGGTTTTGGGCATAAAGATTCCATTGACCCGTCAAAAGGGGTCCCAACCCCTGGGGATAGGGTAATACATCTAAGAAATTATTCCATCGAACGTACTCCCCCCTGGATGCGGGAATAGCAACATGAACTAAATGTCCTGTCCAAGCCAAAGAACTTACCCCGAAAAGTCCTGACAAATGATGATTGAGACGAGATTCCGCGTTTTTGAACCACGAAAGGCTTGGTTTCCATTTGGGTTGTAGATGTAACCAACCCGCTATTAAGGACAGCGTAGAAAGAAATAATAGAAAAAGAGCTCCAGTATAAAGATCCTCATTGGTGCGTAATCCTATTGTATACCACCACTGATAAACTCCAGAATAAGCAATATTCACTGGACCAGCAGCACCTCCTCGAGTAAAGGCTTCCACAGCGGGTTGACCAAAATGAGGATCCCAAATCGCATGAGCAATAGGTCTTACGTGTAAAGGATCCTGTATCCATGATTCAAAATTTCCTTGCCAAGCTACATGAAACAGATTTCCGGACGTCCATAGAAAGATTATTGCTAATTGCCCAAAGTGAGAAGCAAAAATGTTCTGATAAAGACGTTCTTCAGTAATATCATCATGACTTTCGAAATCATGTGCGGTAGCAATACCAAACCAAATACGACGAGTAGTGGGGTCCTGAGCTAAGCCTTGGCTAAACCTGGGAAATCTTAATTCCATAATGCCTTTCAAATCCTCCTAGCCACTATCCTACTGCAATAATTCTCGCTAAGAAGAATGCCCATGTCGTGGCAATTCCACCCAGAAGGTAATGGGTTACTCCTACAGCGCGTCCTTGTATAATGCTCAAGGCTCTAGGCTGAGTAGCAGGAGCAACTTTTAATTTGTTATGAGCCCAAACGATAGATTCAATGAGTTCTTGCCAATAACCACGGCCGCTGAATAAAAACATTAAACTGAAGGCCCAGACAAAATGAGCACCTAAGAAAAAAAGACCATATGCAGATAATGAAGAACCATAAGACTGAATGACTTGCGATGCCTGTGCCCACAAGAAATCTCGAAGCCACCCATTAATCGTAATGGAACTCTGTGCAAAGTTTCCCCCTGTAATATGAGTTACCACCCCTTGATCACTTATAGTACCCCAAACATCCGACTGCATTTTCCAACTGAAATGGAAAATGACTACCGAAATTGCATTGTACATCCAGAATAAACCTAAGAAAACATGATCCCAGGCGGATACTTGACATGTTCCCCCTCGGCCAGGCCCATCGCAAGGAAAGCGAAAACCTAGATTTGCTTTATCGGGTATCAAACGGGAACTCCGAGCAAATAAAACACCTTTCAAAAGTATTAATACAGTCACATGTATGGTAAATGCATGAATGTGATGGACTAAAAAATCTGCGGTTCCTAATGGAATAGGTAACAAAGCCACTTTGCCACCTACTGCTACTAACTCGCCGCCTCCCCACGTTAAGCTAGTACTTGTTGTTGCACCAGGAGCTGTTACGCCAGGCGCAGTAGCATGGATATTTTGTACCCATTGAGCAAAGATAGGTTGTAATTGTATGGCAGTATCCGAAAACATATCTTGTGGACGGCCTAAAGCACTCATGGTATCATTATGAATGTACAAGCCAAAACTGTGAAAACCTAGAAATATACATACCCAGTTAAGGTGGGATATGATTGCATCGCGGTGTCTAAGGACGCGATCTAATAGATCGTTGTATCGAGTAGTTGGATCATAGTCTCTTACCATAAAAATTGCTGCATGTGCAGCAGCACCGACTATTAGAAATCCGCCAATCCACATGTGGTGTGTGAACAAGGAAAGTTGTGTACCATAGTCAGTAGCTAGGTATGGATAGGGAGGCATAGAATACATATGATGAGCTACAACAATGGTTGTAGAGCCTAGCATAGCTAGGTTAAGAGATAATTGAGCATGCCATGACGTTGTTAAGATTTCATAAAGACCCTTATGGCCTTGTCCTGTAAATGGGCCCTTGTGAGCCTCCAAAATATCTTTAAGTCCATGGCCAATACCCAATTGGTCCTATACATATGACCTGCGATTAGGAAAAGAATAGCAATAGCTAAATGATGGTGCGCAATATCGGTCAGCCAGAGACCACCGGTTACTGGATCTAGTCCTCCGCGAAAAGTCAGAAATTCTGCGTATTTGGACCAATTTAAAGTGAAAAAAGGGTTGCTCCTTCGGCAAAACTAGGATAAAGTTGAGCCAAAAGGTCCAGATTCAAGATAAATTCATGAGGAAGTGGTATCTCTTTAGGATCCACCCCAGCGTCAAGAAATTGGTTAATTGGTAAAGATACATGAATTTGGTGCCCCGCCCAAGAAAGAGACCCAAGTCCTAATAATCCCGCTAAGTGGTGATTCAACATGGATTCTACATCTTGGAACCAGGCCAATTTGGGAGCGGCTTTGTGATAATGGAACCAACCAGCAAAAAGCATTAACGCTGCAAAAATCAATGCACCAATTGCAGTACAATAGAGTTGTAATTCACTAGTTATTCCAGATGCTCGCCAAAGCTGAAAAAAACCAGAGGTTATTTGGATTCCTCGGAAACCCCCGCCTACATCACCATTCAATATTTCTTGCCCTACTATAGGCCAAACTACCTGAGCACTGGGTCCAATGTGAGTAGGATCACTTAGCCATGCTTCATAATTGGAAAAACGGGCGCCATGAAAGTACATGCCACTCAACCAAAGAAAGATAATGGAAAGTTGCCCGAAATGAGCACTAAAGACTTTTCGAGAAATCTCCTCCAAATCACCAGTATGACTATCGAAATCGTGAGCATCAGCATGTAGGTTCCAGATCCAAGTGGTAGTATCAGGGCCCTTAGCTAGTGTTCTTGAGAAATGGCCGGGTCTGGCCCATTCCTCAAAAGATGTTTTTACAGGATCCCTATCCACAACAATTTTTACTTCTGGTTCCGGCGAACGAATAATCATTAAGTCCTCCTCTTTCCGGACAAGACATACAAAGAGACCCGCCAACTGTCTTTTTAGTGAATCTTTGAAAGATATATATTTTGAAAGATAGATTTTGAAAGATAGATTTTGAAAGATAGATATTGTGATTAGTTCTTTTCTTTACTATCTACCATCCTTCTATTTTTTTTTTAGTTATTCACTGGAGCAATTATATATTGAAGTCAATCCGAGGCAAGTGTTCGGGTCTATTATGACATAAAGATTAGGTGCCTAACGGACATTGTTTATCTTGAAAAACAAATATTTCTCGACGTAAGAAAAAATCTTTTTTATTTTTAATTTAAGAAACTAGTGTATTTTTTTTGAGGGCATAAGCTCCTATCTATATCTACTTTCCTTGAGCATAATATAGGGTTTTTTATTTGATTCTAAATTCCAAGATAACTCATTAGAATTATTAATAAGATGGTCCTAATATATTAGCAATATTTAGATTGCCCCCTCTTTTTATTCACTTTATTACTTCTATTCTAGACCCTATCCCTATGGTTTATTCTTATGAAATATCATATAAAATAGAAGGTATAAGAAATGGATATAATGAAATTCTTGATTCGATCTTACGACCTAATTTATTTGATTAATGGATCAACAACCAAACCACCCATTTTATGAAAAGAAGGAGCATGGTCTTATTCAAATTCAAAGCGCTTCGTAATCTTCAACCAGTTCTGTGCTTCAATATAATTTCCCGGAGTAAGCGCTATAGCTTGTTTCCAATATTCAGCAGCTTGATCAAACCAAGCTTCCGCAATTTCCGAATCACCCTGTAGAATGGCCTGTTCTCCTCGGTCGGAATAGGAAGTTCCTTCCCTTAGAACCGTACTTGAGAGTTTCCTACCTCATACGGCTCAGAAATTGCTATCTGAATTTCCCCTATCTTAACTGAATTCGATTTATCAAAAATCGATCCAATTTGTTCTTGGGTTAAGCAGAAGAAATTAATTACCTAAGTTTCAAACCCTAATTTTTATCAATAATCAGTTTGATCTTTTTTCCCACCTTCAGAAGAATGAAGCATAGATAGATATAGAGCCTTCGTTCAAATTTTCTGAGAGGTAACTATCCCGGTTTCATATATGAAATCTCTATAGAATCCTTGAAAAAGACTTTTTTCCATAAGAAAGAAAAAGAACTTACTATCTTTGGGATCTGATACTACACCGCTGCTTAATCCCTTAGTGGATCGGCTCTATTACATAAGCGGATTCCTAAATTTTGCCCCATATCATGGGATAAGTAAGCAGTTTTTTTTAGTTGTATCGACCCAGTCGCTCACTAATTGATCTTTACGGTGCTTTCTCTATCAATTTGAGAAACTTTATCCATAGAGTAGTAGTATAGGCCATACTTTCTTCGTTTTTTGATTCTCGTGAAGTGTCCTTCCTTCCTACAGCTGATAGGGAAAAATCGTTGTTTTTACGATCCCTATGTAGAAAGCCCCTTTTTTTCTAGTATTTACTAGAAAATTTGATCCTCTCTTTTTTTTTTTTCTTTCTATAGTGGAGATAGTCGCACGTAATGACAGATCACGGCCATATTATTAAAAGCTTGCGGTAAGAAGGGGTTTCGTTCTAGTGCCCGGAAATAATATTCCAAAGCCTTTGTATGCTCTCCATTGCTTGTGTGTATAAGGCCTATGTTATAGAGTATATAACTTCGATCATAGGGATCGATTTCTAGTCGCGTAGCTTCATAATAATTTTGCAAAGCTTCCGCATAATTTCCTCGGATTGAGCCAACATCCGTTACGGTCGTTCATTCTATTCAAAAAATCTCCGTTCCAAAACCGTACATGAGGTTTTCATCTCATACGGCTCCTCCCTTCTGTACATAATAGTACTAAGCGAAATAATCTATAGAATCAAAATAGAATTAGTCCCGTCTCATTATGAACCGAAAGGGGCTGGTATTTTTCCAAGAAATCTCTAGCCAACCTTCCCACAAGAGGTTTTTCTTAACACCAATGAATTCTATTAATGCTAGAGGAAAACGATAGCTCCAATAATTTCTTTGTTCTCAACGCCTCCTATTTAGAGGAATTAGCTACTTCAACGATCTTTGATGGTTATAGGGGTATCCAAAGTACAAACCTGATGGTTGTTTGTTATCCCAACCATTCTTCCCAGCCCTGATACCGATCAGGAAAGGGGTAATTTCTAACAAAGTTTTTTCTCTTGTTGATTCCTATTTCTAGGTGTAGTGCTTTTCTCCCCTATGCTGCCTACGGATACTAATAGAGTAGGATTGGCCTGTAATCCATACCATACCATATCCTGTAGGTGTAACCTTTCGCTCAATACTCAAATCTACAATTGAAGTATCTGAAGCCGCATCAATCGAGGATACACGACGGAAGGAATTGTTAGTTCGCCTCACCTTCCCGAAGCGTGGGTTTGTTTGCTTTACAAATTTGGTTCTCTCTATGCCAACCCCCCTCTCTTTTTCGTAAGACTGAGGTATAGGTAGGGCTAAAAAAAAGCAAAAAAAAGAGTCAAATCGCACCATCTCTATAATAAGTAAATGCCTTTTTTTCTCCTGAGGTTGTCGGAATTATTCGCAATAAAATATTGGCTACAATTGAGGAGGTCTTATCAATGAAATTTCCATTTCCACGGGATCTAGGCATAATTCCCAACCCATTCTATATAGAATTGTTTTCATTCCTTCACAAAATAACATAAAAACAAACACATTCGATTCTTATAATTATAAATAGATTGATCCATATGCTCTACTCTAAATCCATATGCTTTAAATGGATAAGAGAGATATGGATTTTCCGCTCAGCTCAAATTGTATCCTTTTCCTTCTGCTTGGACACGAAGAGATATGAAATATTTGACTAAGACTGGATTTCATTCCACTTTCCTATTTCTGAACAACAACTTATGTTATCAACTATTTCGTGTTTTCAAAGTTATTAATTGTCTCATACCCTATTTTTGATTTCGATAGTATGGTGTAGCGTATCTTATGCAAACGGAATTCTAAGGTTTCTTTATTTTATTATGCAATAAGAAGAATTCTTCCATTTTCTTTTTCTTTAGTTGCGGGAAAACCCAAATTAAAACTTTTATTTTATAGCGAGCGCAATTTCTAGTAAAAAATCCTGTATCCTTCCACTTAGATCAAAAGGAATTTTTCCAATAGAACTATGGAACCCCCGAGTGGTTGCGGTTGTACCTGTACTGCAGGAATAAGAAAACTCGCTATTCACTCAGTTTATTTTCCATAATAAGTTATGTAGGAGAGATGGCCGAGCGGTTCAAGGCGTAGCATTGGAACTGCTATGTAGACTTTTGTTTACCGAGGGTTCGAATCCCTCTCTTTCCGTTTTTCTTAATTCATCAACGTTAAGGATCACAATGTATCAAATCAAATAACAATTTTTTCCAGCAATAATATAATATCTTATATTATCTTATTTTGATTTAATAGAAATTAGAAATTCTCTATAGCAAATTACTGTGGTATGTAAAATACACATAGAGGAAAAAAGAAAAAAGGATCCTAATCCTAGGGTTAATCAATTTTAGCTAGTTGATGGGAAAATACAAATTAATGGTAATGGTCTTAGGGCGATTTAGTTCGGGGAAAGGGGAAGGGGAAGAAAATTCTATGAACCTTTCCTTTTTTCGTTAAGTTCAAGTCTGACGAGAGTAATATTCTACAACTAACAACTCATTTATTTTGAGACCGACCCACTTCCTATCTAGGATTTTATTTACTAGTCCTTTATATTCCAACGTGTCAATCGCCAAATGCTTTGGCAATTTCCCCGGGTCCGATGAAGCAATATAATTTTGAACCAGACCTTTTGATCTTTGGTTATCTTTCGTAGTAATAATATCTCGGGGTTTGCAACGAAAACTTGGTATATTGACTATACGACCATTAACTAAAATATGTCTATGGTTGACTAATTGGCGGGCCCCAGGAATGGTTGAAGCCATACCCAATCGAAAAAGGATATTATCCAAACGCATTTCAAGTAATTGTAGTAAAACCTGGCCTGTTGACCTTTTTGCTTTTCCAGCGATATGTACATATCTAAGTAATTGTCGTTCTGTCAGACCATAATGAAAACGCAATTTCTGTTTTTCTTGAAGACGAATACGATATTGCTCCTTTTTCCCAGAATTGAATTTTTTTTTAAGATTACTTCCGGATTTAGGTGTTTTTCTAGTGAGTCCTGGTAAAGCTCCCAGACGGCGTATTTTTTTTAAACGAGGTCCTCGATAACGGGACATGAAGACTCCTTTTTTTATTTTATTGAAATTTCATTTTACACAATTAATTTCATTGTATTTACATTACAGAATACATCGAAATTAAAACTGAATTAAACTACAGGATAAACAGAGTAAAATCAACTAAAGTACCCCAAAAAATGGAATTTCATCAAAATCTTTTTTTTTTGTATATATATTATTTATTTTATTGTTTTGTATCTAGCAAAATTGTAAGGTAAAAAACATAAAAGATCCTGGATTCTCCATTTAATTCGGAAAAAAAGAGATTCTTGTTCGTAGAACATCGATAGAGAAAAAAAAAGCCGACTATCGGATTTGAACCGATGACCCTCGCATTACAAATGCGATGCTCTAACCTCTGAGCTAAGTGGGCTTACATAACGGAAATAGTGTAACAAATAGAAATAGGTATAGTATAGGAAATCCGTAAAATCTCAGATATTAGTTATTAATCTTAGCTATTAACTAGTTCTAAATTTGAAGTTATACTTATAAAAATAAAAAAATACTAAAACTTCTTAAAGATAAAGTTAGCTTGATATGCTTAACTATAGGATATTAAAAAATAAAATTATAGAATTTATTGGTATTTTCATTCGATCATTATAGACTTTATTATTTGTTAATAATTTGAGGATTAATATTTCACTAAGGGGAACATAGAGTCAGAGTAAATAAAATTGCTAATTCTGATTAGAAAAAAAGAATAAATATCAAGCGTTATAGTATAATTTTGAATACTATAAAAAAGTAAGACGGGAGGTGGGGGAGATAAAAACTTTTGGATATATTGATTCGGATTGAATTGCAAATACATCAAGGATAGAATCAATTCAATTCTGAATTGCAATAAGCAAGCGAGGTCTCTCAAATAGAGTCGAACTGAACTGCTAGACTACGTTGAGTGATGAACTCAATGATTCAAAAAAAAAACTAAGAGATGGATGAAATTACACAAGGAATCCTGGTCTCAAAGAAGAGGGAAATGGGGATATGGCGAAATCGGTAGACGCTACGGACTTGATTGTATTGAGCCTTGGTATGGAAACCTGCTAAGTGGTAACTTCCAAATTCAGAGAAACCCTGGAATTAAAAAAGGGCAATCCTGAGCCAAATCCGTGTTTTGAGAAAACAAGGGGTTCTCGAACTAGAATACAAAGGAAAAGGATAGGTGCAGAGACTCAATGGAAGCTGTTCTAACGAATCGAGTTAATTACGTTGTGTTGTTAGTGGAATTCCTTCTAGTTCTAAATTAGAGAAAGAGGGGTTTTATACCTTATACATTTAATAAACACGTATAGATACTGACATAGCAAACGATTAATCACAGAACTCATATTATATTCTAATTATAATATAGGTTCTTTATCTTTTTTAAAAATGAAATTAGAAATGATAATGATTATGAAATAAAAAACTCATATCATAATTTTTTTTTTTCATTATTGTGAATCCACTCCAATCGAATATTGAATAATCAAATTCTTCAATTAAAATTCAAAGTTTTCGAGATCTTTAAAAAAGTGGATTAATCGGACGAGGACAAAGAGAGAGTCCCATTCTACATGTCAATACTGACAACAATGAAATTTCTAGTAAAAGGAAAATCCGTCGACTTTATAAGTTGTGAGGGTTCAAGTCCCTCTATCCCCAAATCCTCTTTTATTCCCTAACTATACTATATTATTATTATTTATCCTCTTTTTTTTTTTCTTTTTATCAATGCACTTTTTTTTCTTTTTATCAATGCAATGGGTTTAAGATTCATTAGCTTTCTCATTCTACTCTTTCACAAAGGAATGCGAAGAGAACTCAATGGATCTTATCCTATTCATTGAATAGATTTCTTTTTTATTAGAGTATCGGCAAGAAATCTTGGTTATTCACTCTATTTTTAAGTTTTATTTAAGTAAACCATGCACAATGCATAGGACTACCCCCCCCATTTTCAAATTTAAAATTTGAAATACTTTAATTAATTTTTAGTCCTTTTAATTGACATAGAATTGACATAGATACAAATACTCTACTAGGATGATGCACAAGAAAAGGTCAGGATAGCTCAGTTGGTAGAGCAGAGGACTGAAAATCCTCGTGTCACCAGTTCAAATCTGGTTCCTGGCAGAGAAAAAAAAAAAAAAGATCCACCGAATAGGTATTGATCCAAATACCATCGAGATGGATTGTGATACATATTCATTAATAATATTTATTCATCTAAGTGGATAAATCTATAATATAAATATAGAGGCACTTCTTTTTCTTTTTAAAGAAGTTTTAAAATATATCTTTTCTTTATGATAAAGAAGGGGGTGAGATTCCCCTTTATTTTTTTGCGTTTCTTAATTTTGTATTCCGCTATTCCGACGAATATTTTTTTAGTCTTGCTTATCTTTATCTTATCTTATTTTCCTAGTTGTGCTAAGTAATGTGCGCGGTACAAAGTTCCTGGTAGAGAACTTCTTTGAGTCATCCTATTTTTCTGTTCATATGAAGGAAATTAATATGCGATTTTCAAAATAGGGGAATCCAAATGAAACCCTTTTTTTGCTCAGTCTATCTGGAATGCTTTTGTATAATTAGGAATTAATTATAAATAGGTATTCCGTTTCATCTAGGAAAAGAACCTAAAAATATTCCTTGACTTGAATAAAATCTGGAGTTGTGTTGTATAAGTGAGCATGAATTTCTTATCATTCAATGAGCATCTTGTATTTCATAAAAATTGGGGGTTATATAATCCTTACGTAAGGGCCAGCCTATCCAACTTTCAGGCATTAGGATACGTTTAAGGCGCGGATGATTATCATAAGAGATTCCCACCATATCATAAGATTCGCGTTCTTGAAAATCGGCACTTCTCCAAATCCAGAAGACAGACGGAATTCTAGGATTATCCTTTTGGGCAAAGACTTTTATGCAGACTTCTTCTGGATTATCTATACCATATTGTATTCTCGTAAGATGATACACGCTAGCTAAAGATCCACCGGGTGCTACATCATAAGCACATTGGGAGCGTAAATAATTGTAACCATATACATATAAAATGACAGCAATGGAATCCCAATCCCCTGCTTTTATTTGTAAAGTCTCTATTCCTCGGTGATCAAAGCCCAAAGATCTATGAACCACCTCATGTTTGACTAGCCAATTAGATAACCAACCCTGCTGCATTGTCTTCATCTCTCCCTCTTTGTATAAATATTTCACATTTCGGATGCAAGTTTGAAAGATTGCCCTGCTTTTTATTTTTCTACACAAAAGAGCCCCTCTCCTAATTCACTAATTTGTAGGAAGGTACTGAACTTTTGGATTTGAAAAAAGTTTCAGAAGATATATCTAATGTAGATGGTGATTGATAGAGCAATTCTTGCTCATAAGTTCCTGTATGAGTACTGCGCCTAACATAAAGCTTGTGACTGGTAGTAAAACATCTATTTTTATTTTGAGATAGAGTTTGATCCTCAACTATTTCTCGCGATATCTTCTTACGAAGTTTTGTTAGGGCATCTATAACTGCCTCCGGTTTAGGTGGGCAGCCCGGCAAGTAGACATCCACAGGAATTAACTTATCAACTCCCCGAACAGTACTATAGGAATCCGTACTGAACATTCCCCCTGTAATAGTACAGGCTCCCATAGCAATGACGTATTTTGGTTCAGGCATTTGCTCGTATAATCTCACTAAAGAGGGAGCCATTTTCATTGTTACCGTACCGGCTGTTAAAATTAGGTCTGCTTGCCTAGGACTTGATCTTGGTACCAATCCATAACGATCAAAGTCGAATCGTGAGCCTATTAATGAAGCAAATTCAATGAAACAACAACTGGTACCGTATAGAAGGGGCCATAAACTGGAGAGTCTTGACCAATTCGAAAGATCATTTGGTGTAGTTGAAATAACAGAATTGGAACTTGTTTGGTCAAGTAAGGGAAACTCAATCAAATTCATAACTGTCTCAATAGAATCTTTTCCTTCTTTTTTTTTGTCTAAATATTCAGTTAAGACCATTCCAAGGCTCCTTTTCGCCATGCATAAACTAAACCAACAACTAAGATAAGCACGAAAATCAAAGCTTCGATAAAAACGGATACACCCAATACGTCGAAACTCATTGCCCAAGGGTATAGAAAGACGGTTTCCACATCAAAAACAACAAAAACGAGCGCAAACATATAATAGCGTATTCGGAATTGTACCCAAGCCCCTCCCATGGGTTCTATACCCGATTCATAACTAGAAAGCTTCTCTGGTCCTTCACTAACCGGGGCTAAAAGTCCTGAAATCGAAAATGCCAAAATAGGAATAAGGCTTGCTATTATTAGAAATGTCCAAAAAATATCATATTCGTGAAGCAGAAACATAATGTACTCCCATTAATGTGGAATAGGCGGAACTTAAATTAGTCAATTCAATTCAGCATTGTCAATTTATCCAGAACTTCTCTCTTTTCCTCGGTGAAACAAGAATCTTTTTTGTTCAAACAAAAGCGCTTAGTTTAAGTTTAGCCTTTGTTTCCTCTGTGCTGCATCTTCTTTAAAGATTCATCCAATGGAATCCCAACTCCCTTTCTTTTGGATTTCCATTCTATTTAGATATGGTGTATGTAGATCTAATTCTTATATAAAGAAAACTTTCTCGTTTCACTTTGTCTCGCTTTCTCTAGAATCTCTAGAAAAAAGAATAGCTCTATCCTTTATTTAATATTTAATAATAAAATAATAAGAGACTATTAAATAAAAATGAGAATACTACTAAATTAGAACCTAATTAAGATAGTAGGACTAATCTATGCAGTATAATTAATGAGAAGTAATACTATAAAATAAAAATAAAGAACTCTATTTCAGAACTATGAGACAGAATATTCTGTTTTCTTATTTACTCTTTACTTTATTTTTTCTATTTAAAGTTGATCAATTTACATAATGTATCTAT
The DNA here is from genome assembly GCF_056163025.1 of Triticum urartu. Classification (NCBI taxonomy): domain Eukaryota; kingdom Viridiplantae; phylum Streptophyta; class Magnoliopsida; order Poales; family Poaceae; genus Triticum; species Triticum urartu. Next base: position 41,965 of record NW_028260990.1, on the reverse strand, counting down.
AAACAAAGTAATAAATATACTTAAAACAAAGTAGGAATTCGCAAAATGGATAAAATCATTGCAGTTATTATAGGGAAGTCTAGAGATATCCTATTTGAAGGAGGACGGGATTCAAATCAGGGAAAGGATCCTTTCTTCTATTGATTTGATAGAAATTCGTTTTTCTTTTCCTGTCTGTATGATTTTGATTTTCGATGAATGAGCCTTTGGTAATGCTTTTATCTCTATTCTATGTCGCAGGCGCCTATCCAGTCTATAAACAAATACTAATGAGAAAATGAAAACTATACTAAACTAAAGAAAACATAGGATAGAGATCCTAAAATCTAAAAAAGGGCATATTAGGGCTATACGGATTCGAACCGTAGACCTTCTCGGTAAAACAGATCAAACGGATTATTATCGAAATGATTTGAACTGTTTCAAAGACCCAACATGCATTTTTTTGCATTGGGCTCTTTCATAAACTGATTTAAAGATCAGTTAGTCCACCATAGTTTTTCTTTACGGAAAGATAATGAGATGGCTCCCTGTGCTCTGATTGATTTTTTGTATTATGATCTATCTAGGAGCAATACCAAAGTGTTTCAAAGGAGGATTACCTTGACTTAGGTCTGCCTCCGGTCTAAATTAAATCAACCTAAGTGAAATGGAGTCTCTATCGTTCCACTGCAAGAGTTAACTATGAGACTTCATACACCTTAAAGTTCATAGAACGAAAAGAAGTTTTTTGGAGGCCCTTATCCTCATTACGCCTAGCATTTAGTGGGCTGGATATTTACCTTATCAACTAGCAAATCCATAAGGGTTCTATTTGATTAGGCACCTGAATTGGCACCTGAATCGGACTGAACCGACTGTTTGTCAGGCTACTGTTCTCCTATTCTCTCGAATCTATGAAGTAAGACATTGATTTTGCAATAAGATCGATTATGTTCATTGCATAATAAGCTCCTTTGAAAAGCATTGGCGCACGTGTAAACGAGTTGCTCTACCGAACTGAGCTATAGCCCTTATCAGAGATATCTTAACATATAGATAATTTCTTGTCAAGATGAATATTTTCTAATGCCAGAGGATACCCCTTTGATCTGTATCTGTTTAGTATTTAGTTTAGTATTTAGTATATAACAGACCAATAACAGAGCGGTATTGCTTAGAAAAGGGATTCAATATATAATCGATCGAAGTAATGGGTCTTCCTTTGTGGTGATAAATTGCCTACTTAACTCAGTGGTTAGAGTATTGCTTTCATACGGCGGGAGTCATTGGTTCAAATCCAATAGTAGGTAAGTAGGTAGAAAAATTACTAGATAGCATTGGACTTACTTCGCTTCGCTATCTAATAACTTTTTCTACCCCTCTTCCCTTTTTCTTTGTATCAACTATAAACCACTGGATTGTCTTCAATTGGATGGGGGAATCCAATTGACAGCCTCGATTCGTATCCTAGCTCGTCTGAGAGCGAGCTTCGCTTCAACCAAATCTTTCGTACCCTCAGCTTTACTCAAGTTAGCTTCGGCTATTTCAAGTGCCTTTTGAGCTTCTTCCGGATCAATATCACTACCCAGTTCCGCATCATTTCCTAAAATGATGATCTCATTATTAACTATTCTCGCAAAACCGCTCCACAGAATCGCTGTTAACCATTGGTCGTTGAGGAGGCGTATTCTCAAAGGACCCATATCTACTGCTGTGTTAATGGGGGCGTGGTTTGGTAATACGCCAATTTGGCCACTATTAGTGGATAAAATGATTTCTTTCACTTCACAATCCCAAATAATTCGCTTAGGAGTCAGTACATAAAGATTTAATTTCATTTCTTCGATTTGTTCTCCTCTTCTAAGGTTATAGCTTTCGTGCTAGCTTCATCGATGTTACCCACCAAATAAAAAGCCTGTTCAGGTAGGCCGTCTAATTCTCCGGAAAGGATTAGTTGAAATCCCCTAATAGTTTCCGCAAGAGCAACATACTTTCCTGGAGAACCAGTAAAAACTTCTGCCACAAAGAACGGTTGTGATAAGAAACGCTCAATTTTTCTTGCTCTTGCTACAGTTAAACGATCCTCTTCCGATAATTCATCCAAGCCAAGAATTGCGATAATGTCCTGAAGTTCTTTGTAACGTTGTAAAGTTTCCTTAACTCTTTGCGCAGTTTCATAATGTTCGTTGCCAACGATCCGAGGCTGTAACATAGTCGAGGTTGAATCTAAAGGATCTACTGCTGGATAAATACCCTTGGAAGCTAATCCTCTGGAAAGTACGGTAGTAGCATCCAAATGTGCAAATGTTGTGGCAGGGGCAGGGTCGGTCAAATCGTCTGCAGGTACATAAACTGCTTGAATCGAAGTTATAGATCCCTTTTTAGTAGAAGCAATTCTTTCTTGCAAAGAACCCATTTCTGTACTAAGAGTAGGTTGATAACCCACTGCGGAGGGCATTCTCCCTAATAAAGCGGATACCTCTGATCCTGCTTGAACAAAACGAAAGATATTATCGATAAATAAAAGCACGTCTTGCTTATTAACATCTCGGAAATATTCCGCCATAGTTAGGGCAGTTAAACCAACTCTCATACGAGCTCCCGGTGGTTCATTCATTTGGCCATAGACTAGAGCTACCTTTGATTCCTCAATATTTTTTTCATTAATTACTCCGGATTCCTTCATTTCCATATAAAGATCATTTCCTTCACGAGTCCGTTCCCCTACTCCACCGAATACGGATACGCCCCCATGAGCTTTAGCAATGTTATTGATTAATTCCATGATCAGTACTGTTTTACCTACTCCAGCCCCCCCAAATAGTCCTATTTTTCCTCCACGTCGATAAGGAGCTAAAAGATCGACGACCTTAATACCTGTTTCAAAGATGGATAATTTCGTATCTAACTCGATAAAGGCAGGCGCAGATCTATGAATAGGGAACGTTGCACTACTATCTACAGGACCCAAATTGTCAACAGGCTCCCCAAGAACGTTGAAAATTCGTCCGAGAGTAGCTCCACCGACCGGAACACTGAGAGGAGCTCCCGTGTCAATCACTTCCATTCCTCTCATCAACCCGTCCGTAGCACTCATAGCTACAGCTCTAACTCGATTATTTCCTAATAATTGTTGTACCTCACAAGTCACATTAATTTGCTTATCGGCAGTGTCTCTACTCTGGACTACCAAAGCGTTATAAATATAAGGTAACTTGCCTGGGGGAAAAGTGACATCCAGCACGGGTCCAATAATTTGATCGATACGACCTGTACTTTTTTCTTCAATTGTGGAAACCCCGGGAGGAGAAGTAGTAGGATTGGTTCTCATAATTATCACATAATTAAAAAAAAGGAATTTGTCGAAATTTTTCTTTTTTTATTGTTGAATAATGCCAAATCAAATCAAAAAAAATCCAAAAGTAAAAAGGAAATGAATTAGTTAATTCAATAAGAGAGAAAAGGGGACCAGGACTTGATTTCGTTGCCCAAGCGAATCCCATTCAATCGTTTACTCATGGAATGAGTCCATTGGAAAGTTCAATCAATCTTTTTTTTCATATACATTTTGCCTTTTGTGGAGGATCTGTGCCTACTCTACTTTCCTATCTAGGACTTCGATATACAAAATATATACTACTGTGAAGCATAGATTGCTGTCAACAAAGAATTTTATTAGTATTTAGTTAGGTATTTGCATTCAAAATAAGAAAAGAGAACTATTAAGAACTTGTAAAATAAGGATTAGGAATTAATTTGGGTTGCGCTATATCTATCAAAGAGTATACAATAATTATGGATTTGGTAAATCAAATCCATGGTTTAATAACGAACCGTGTTAACTTACCATAACAACAACTCAATTCCTATCGAATTCCTATATTGGAATTCCTATAGGATAGAACATACACAGGGTGTACGCATTATATATGAATGAAACATATTCATTAACCTAAGCATGCCCTCAATTTTCTTTAATGAGTTGATATTATATTAATTGAATATCCTTTTTGTTTTACGAGATTTTTGCTAAAGTTTCATTTACGCCTAATTAACATCGAGTAGACCCTGTTATTGTGAGAATTCTTAATTCAAGAGTTATAGGGAGGGACTTATGTCACCACAAACAGAAACTAAAGCAGGTGTTGGATTTCAAGCTGGTGTTAAAGATTATAAATTGACTTACTACACCCCAGAGTATGAAACTAAGGATACTGATATCTTGGCAGCATTCCGAGTAAGTCCTCAGCCTGGGGTTCCGCCCGAAGAAGCAGGGGCTGCAGTAGCTGCCGAATCTTCTACTGGTACATGGACAACTGTTTGGACTGATGGACTTACCAGTCTTGATCGTTACAAAGGACGATGCTATCACATCGAGCCTGTTGCTGGGGAAGACAACCAATGGATCTGTTATGTAGCTTATCCATTAGACCTATTTGAAGAGGGTTCCGTTACTAACATGTTTACTTCCATTGTAGGTAACGTATTTGGTTTCAAAGCCCTACGTGCTCTACGTTTGGAGGATCTACGAATTCCCCCTACTTATTCAAAAACTTTCCAAGGCCCGCCTCATGGTATCCAAGTTGAAAGAGATAAGTTGAACAAGTACGGTCGTCCTTTATTGGGATGTACTATTAAACCAAAATTGGGATTATCCGCAAAAAATTATGGTAGAGCGTGTTATGAGTGTCTACGTGGTGGACTTGATTTTACCAAAGATGATGAAAACGTAAACTCACACAACCATTTATGCGCTGGAGAGACCGTTTTGTCTTTTGTGCCGAAGCTATTTATAAATCACAGGCCGAAACCGGTGAAATCAAGGGGCATTACTTGAATGCGACTGCGGGTACATGTGAAGAAATGATTAAGAGAGCTGTATTTGCAAGAGAATTAGGGGTTCCTATTGTAATGCATGACTACTTAACTGGGGGATTCACCGCAAATACTACTTTGGCTCATTATTGCCGCGACAATGGCCTACTTCTTCACATTCACCGTGCAATGCATGCAGTTATTGATAGACAGAAAAATCATGGTATGCATTTCCGTGTATTAGCTAAAGCATTGCGTATGTCTGGGGGAGATCATATCCACTCCGGTACAGTAGTAGGTAAGTTAGAAGGGGAACGCGAAATGACTTTAGGTTTTGTTGATTTATTGCGCGATGATTTTATTGAAAAAGATCGTGCTCGCGGTATCTTTTTCACTCAGGACTGGGTATCCATGCCAGGTGTTATACCGGTAGCTTCAGGTGGTATTCATGTTTGGCATATGCCAGCTCTGACCGAAATCTTTGGGGACGATTCTGTATTACAATTTGGTGGAGGAACTTTAGGACATCCTTGGGGAAATGCACCTGGTGCAGCAGCTAATCGAGTGGCTTTAGAAGCCTGTGTACAAGCTCGTAACGAAGGGCGCGATCTTGCTCGCGAAGGTAATGAAATTATCCGAGCAGCTTGCAAATGGAGTCCTGAACTAGCCGCAGCTTGTGAAGTATGGAAGGCGATCAAATTCGAGTTCGAGCCGGTAGATACTATTGATTAACTAGATAAAACTAAAGATAAAGAAGGTATAAATAAAAAAGAAACGAAATAAAAAGAGAAAAAAATCAGTTATGAAATGCAGTAATTCTTCTTTATTCTTCTAATTGATTGCAATTAAACTCGGCTCAATCTTTTTTAGAAAAAAAAGATTGAGCCGAATAAAAATAGATCATGATATGATCATGAGACTTGACAAATTGAGATTCGTCTATTCTATATATCTAGAATATATATATTAAGGTATAATACAATAAAGAAATACAAATAAAATAATAAAATAATAAAATATAGTATTATCATATGATAATGATAATGGAATCAAATACGCAGTATTTACAGAAAAAAGTCTTCGTTTATTGGGAAAGAATCAATATACTTTTAATGTCGAATCGGGATTCACTAAGACAGAAATAAAGCATTGGGTCGAACTCTTCTTTGGTGTTAAGGTGGTAGCTGTGAATAGCCATCGACTACCTGGAAAAGGTAGAAGAATAGGACCTATTCTGGGCCATACAATGCATTACAGACGTATGATCATTACCCTTCAACCGGGTTATTCTATTCCACTTCTAGATAGAGAAAAAAACTAAAGGAGAATGAATGAAAAAAGACATAGTTTGGAAGTTAGACCTTTTTATAGGACTCTCTTTCAATTTCAAAAAAGAGGACGTTTGAAACTTTTAACAGGCGTAATCGTGAGTCAACAAGTGACTCGAACTGTGTGTAAAAAAAGAAGCATTTTTTTTTTTTCAAAATGCTAGAACTAGATAAGGAAGTTTTCTATAACCTTGAGAAAAAGGATAAAAAGGTAGTTTTTTTTTAGTTTATGACTCCGATCAAGAGCGAGAAATCCTTGATTTGGGATTGGACATAGAACCTGGACCCATCGTAGAGACGTTTAGTTCAAAAGAAAGGATCGTATCCTGATGGTAAGAATTATACTTTCGTGGAAATACAGCGCTATAGACTTCAATGCGGTAGAGTAGACGTTTTGTTTCTAATTTTTCTGGACCAAACCTCCGCTCCGACCCAACGATACAATGAATTTTTTCTGTTCATATTCATAAATAAAAAAGATTCGGAATCGCAATGCTACTATATGCGTCCAGAGGAGTATTTGGAATAATATTCTTCTATAATCCATTATTGCGGGGGGTCTTACTAACAGGGCTTCGCTGCACGGGACAGGTCTTCGTCGAAAAGCTAACTCCACCCGGCATTTTCATACCCTTTCTTTGGGTGGTATATCGCCTTTTAAAGTCTAAGAGGGTAGTAGGGGATCTATAGTAGGTAAGATAATTTGCCCTTTGATTTTGATTGAATATACTATTTTTCCGCCTTTACCACGCATTATTGTATGCGCTTCTAGAGAAGTATGTATGCAGGAAGTAAATTCTAACCGCTTTCTTTTGAATCCAATTTCAAATTAGATTAGAAAGATAGAAAGGCCATGAGGATGGGAAAATCAAAATAAAATCTTTTTAATTAGTTCTCCTTTTTTGGAATTTTCTTATTATCCTTTCATTTTTTTTACAGAATATTTTTCAAACTAAAAATAAAAAATACAATACAATAGTCAATATTCCTTATAATAGATATACTTAATTATATCATAAGAATCTTAAGATATTTTTCGACTAGATAGAAATAGTAAATTTGAATTGAGACACCTATTCCATGACGGATTTAAACTTACCTTCTATTTTCGTGCCTTTAGTAGGCTTAGTATTTCCGGCAATTGCAATGACTTCTTTATTTCTTTATGTGCAAAAAAATAAGATTGTCTAGTATTTTTTAGTGTAAGTAATATAATATGGTAGGGTATGTGGCTTTTTCTACACACACTTTCTACACACAAATGAAAAACGGTTATGGATGCGGATATAGGCTACGAGCATAAATGCATGAATATGCAGAGCCAGGTATAGCGAGTTTTATTTTATTTATTTTAATTGAATCAACGAATATTTTTTGAATAGAAAGTCAATGTATCTAACCTATTATTTCACAGGAGTACTAGTTGCTGAAGGCGATTTCAGAATCAAAAAAAGTAAAGTCAAAATTATTTAGCTTATTCTCTCAATTTCAATCGACCGCTGCTGGATTTAGTATATCTAATATGAATTGGCGATCAGAACACATATGGGTAGAACTTCTAAAAGGTTCTCGAAAAAGGGGTAATTTTTTCTGGGCCTGTATTCTTTTTCTAGGTTCACTAGGATTCTTATCGGTTGGGATTTCCAGTTATCTTGGTAAGAATATTATATCTATACTTCCATCTCAAGAAATTCTTTTTTTTCCGCAGGGGGTCGTGATGTCTTTCTACGGAATCGCAGGCCTATTCATTAGCTCCTACTTGTGGTGTACTATTTTGTGGAATGTAGGTAGTGGTTATGACCGATTCGATAGAAAAGAGGGAATAGTGTGCATTTTTCGTTGGGGATTCCCTGGAATAAAACGTCGCGTCTTCCTTCGATTCCTTATGCGGGATATCCAATCAATTAGAATTCAGGTTAAAGAGGGTCTTTATCCTCGTCGTATTCTTTATATGGAAATCCGGGGCCAGGGGATCATTCCCTTGACTCGTACTGATGATAAATTTTTTACTCCACGAGAAATTGAACAAAAAGCTGCCGAATTGGCCTATTTCTTGCGCGTACCAATTGAAGTATTTTGAGGTATCTTTTTTGAACTGAGTTGAATGAAGAAAAGAAGAATTGGAAGAAGAAAAGTTTTCTCAACACAGGGAGGAAGTCCCTTCTAAATTGGATTTGTTATTGTAAGGGGATTTTTAAGTATTTATCTAAAGGAAGGAACAAACGAGGATAAGAGAAATTTGCTTTTAATTTTTTTTTATCCAAGTTAGATATATCGCATACTATTCTTCCTTTTTCATCCGAAAGGGCTTTTTTTTTATTCTATTTCACTATTTCATTCCATCTAGATCTAAGAAAGAACCCAATGCACTGAAATTCCACTAATAACTAATATACAAAAAAGAAGAATAGATACAGGGTATCAAACCTATAGAGTTTTTGCTTCAAAGAAATAGAAATATCATGAAATAGAAATATCATCATATAGAGTCAGGGAATGGAATAGAGTCAGCGAATGAAGCATATTCATTAACAACTCCATTTACAGATCAAAAATGAAAAAAAAGAAAGCATTGCCTTCTTTACTATATCTTGTATTTATCGTACTTTTGCCTTGGGGGGTCTCTTCCTCATTTAACAAATGTCTGGAACTTTGGATTAAGAATTGGTGGAATACCAGGCAATCCGAAACTCTCTTAACTGATATTCAAGAGAAAAGGATTCTAGAAAGATTCATAGAATTAGAAGAACTTTCTCTCTTGGACGAGATGATAAAAGGGAAACTAAAGACACATGTACAAAAACCTCCTACAGGAATACACAAGGAAATAATACAATGGGTCAAAATAAATAATGAGGATCATCTCCATACCATTTTGCATTTCTCGACAAATATAATCTGTTTGGCTATTCTAAGTGGTTCTTTTTTTCTGGGTAAAGAGGAACTTGTCATTTTGAATTCTTGGGTTCAGGAATTCTTCTATAATTTAAATGACTCAATAAAAGCTTTTTTTATTCTTTTAGTTACTGATTTTTTTGTTGGATTTCACTCCACCCGTGGTTGGGAACTAGTAATTCGTTGGTGTCTACAACGATTTTGGATGGGCTCCTAACGAGCTTATTTTCACTATTTTTGTTTGTAGTTTTCCAGTAATTCTAGATACATGTTTGAAATTTTGGGTCTTTTTTTGTTTAAATCGTCTATCTCCTTCGCTTGTAGTCATTTATCATTCAATTAGTGAAGCATAAATTCATTTGATCTCCCGATATTAATATTAATCAAATTAGCAAGCATCTTTTTTTAGAAAGAAAGCCCTTTTCCATTTTAGCAAAATTCTTTCTATTTATACCTACTTTAAGGTATTCATCATTGCAGTACAACTGTTGCAGTAGAATGACAACAGATTCGTGTATAGGGAACTAGATTAGCTTAGCTACCTATCTAATTTATTGTAGAAATTCTGGGATCTGCGATTGGACATGGAAAATAGAAATACTTTTTCTTGGGTAAAGGAACAGATAACTCGATCGATTTCTGTATCGATCATGATATACGTAATAACTCGGACATCTATTTCAAATGCATATCCCATTTTTGCGCAGCAGGGTTATGAAAACCCACGAGAAGCAACTGGACGAATTGTATGTGCCAATTGCCATTTAGCTAGCAAGCCCGTCGATATTGAAGTTCCCCAAGCTGTGCTTCCCGATACTGTATTTGAAGCAGTTCTTCGAATTCCTTATGATATGCAATTGAAACAAGTTCTTGCTAATGGAAAAAAGGGAGGGTTGAATGTAGGTGCTGTTCTTATTTTGCCCGAGGGATTCGAATTAGCGCCGCCCGATCGTATTTCCCCTGAGTTAAAAGAAAAGATAGGAAATCTTGCTTTTCAGAGTTATCGTCCCGATAAAAAAAACATTCTTGTGATAGGCCCTGTTCCCGGTAAGAAATATAGTGAAATTGTCTTTCCCATTCTTTCCCCTGATCCTGCTACGAAGAAAGATGCTCATTTCTTAAAATATCCCATATATGTAGGGGGAAACCGAGGAAGAGGACAGATCTATCCTGATGGTAGCAAGAGTAACAATACAGTCTATAATGCTACGTCAACAGGTATAGTAAGAAAAATACTACGTAAAGAAAAGGGGGGGTATGAAATATCCATAGTTGATGCATCAGATGGACGCCAAGTGATTGATATTATACCTCCCGGACCAGAACTTCTTGTTTCAGAGGGGGAATCCATCAAGCTTGATCAACCATTAACAAGCAATCCTAATGTGGGAGGTTTTGGTCAGGGGGACGCAGAAATCGTGCTTCAGGATCCATTACGTGTCCAAGGCCTTTTGTTCTTCTTCGCATCCGTTATTTTGGCACAAGTTTTTTTTGGTTCTCAAAAAGAAACAGTTTGAAAAGGTTCAATTGTACGAAATGAATTTCTAGGTCCCGGGATTTCTTACCATCAAGTTGGTAAAAAGCCTCGATTTATTGGCAATTGCTAGAATTATCTATGATCTATTTTGGAAATCCTTTTTTTGTTTAGACTGCTTTTTGTTTATGAGATGTCTGGAATTCCTTATTTATATCCCATGCAAAAGAAGAGAATCCAAGGCAAAGGCGAGAACAATCAAATTAAAATTTCTTCTTTTTCGGAGGGATTGCAGGTCTTCTTAATCGTCTATTCGGCACAAGAAAAAGCCTTTTTCTTGTGCCGATTCTTCTTGTATCAAAATAAGAATCCTTTTTCTTCCTAATTCGTCAAAGATTACTATTTCTTCTTTATTCGGGTCTGTCTCTTGGACCTCTTTTTCTTTTGCTTAGGTTTAGCCGAGGTAGTGGACAAACAGAGGGGAAGAAAATATGGCGGGGGAAAAATTTCTTGTGATTGTGAGCAAATTGCTTGGCTTGTTTAATTAAGTTCAACTTCAAATTTACAGAAATTTTGCAAAAAAAAAGTAAACTCTTCCATTGAAGGTTTTTTTATTTTTAGGCTAGTTGAATAGTTTTGATTAAGGTTTTATTAGTTTATTACTCGAAACTAAATCAAGGATTTTCAGGATACTTCCTTCGTGGAATAAGATATTGGATCCTCGAGTGATCTCTTTTTCTTGTTGCTTCATAAGAGTGAATCGAATAGATTCAATTCGCGTTATAAGAGTAAAATAAAAATTCCGCGGGTCCTTTCCGCTCTAATCAGATAAAGGGGGGTAAGGACCCGCTAAGCTCCTACTTTTTCATGTTTACAATCTGGTCCCTCCGATTACTATAGAGATGAACCCAATCCAGAATATGAACCATAAAAGAAAACACCTACTAAACCAATCACAGCAATACCAGCTACAGTACCTATCAGCCAAAGAGGAATTCTTCCAGTAGTATCGGCCATTTCCCCTACTTTCCTCCACATTTTATCAATTGGTCATGCTAGAGACAAAAACAGTCATGGGTAGTTATAAGGATGGTATCCTTCCAAATGGGATAAGAGAATTCTTATTAGTCTCTTTCTTTCTCTCAATTGAAGAAGTAATTGGAAAATAAAACAGCAAGTACAAAAATGAGTAATAAACCCCAGTATAGACTGGTACGATTCAATTCAACATTTTGTTCATTCGGGTTTGATTGTGTCATAGTTCTATAGTTGGAATTTGTTTTATCGTTGGATGAACTGCATTGCTGATATTGATCCCAAGAAAAAAACAGTAGGTACAGCTAGTCCGTGAATAGCCAGCCATCGCACTGTAAAAATAGGATAGGTTCGATCTATGGTCATTGAGGGCCTCCTAAAAGGATCTACTAAATTCATCGAGTTGTTCTAAAGAATCAAAACGGTCGGTTATTAACGGAATTCCTTGTCGGCTTTCCGTGAAATACTCGTTTGGCCTAGGACTTCCAAACACGTCATAAGCTAAACCCGTACTGACAAATAACCAACCCGCAATGAATAGGGAAGGTATAGTAATGCTATGAATAACCCAGTATCGAATACTGGTAATAATATCAGCAAAAGAACGTTCTCCCGTGCTTCCAGACATGCTGAACTCCCAAAATTTTTGTACATTCAAAAAAGGAATTGATTCCGTAAAAGATGGGATCGACCAGTAAATAGAAAATTACTGATATTTCATCCTTGTGAGATTGTCAATTTTGTACCAAAGGTGTATTTTGAGTATACCGAATTAGTATAGCTATCCTTCCTATGGCACAGCAATCTGGTTTTGCCTGGTTCCGAAACATAATTACTTTTTTATTTTTTTTTTGTCTATAGGTAAGCTATATGTTATTCAAGGCATCAATAGAAAACCCCATTTTTGTAGGTTCTACTTACTTTTCATTGGCTTCGGAATAATAGAGTAATTCGGAATAGCAGCCAAAATCTTGGGAAAATCTAAGTTAATGATCAATAGGTTTGGATAAATAATTTAGGAAGGATATTCTCATACTGACACAATACAAGGACAAGTATATGTGAAATCTATCCTTTCATAATTCGTAATTCATCCTTGTATTGTTTGTTGGATTAGGTCTAACTTTCTTGACCAAACTGCGAGCGCGGAACTTTACGAGATGAAATAGGGAAAGACAGAAGATAGAATAGAACTTAAAAGGATAATTGAAGTGACTCGTCTTCGAATCTACTTTGGTTGGAGTTCGAAAAAGGAATAAAAATAAAGTAAATTCAAGGAAGAGCTTTCTTTTTTTTTTTTTTTTAACAGCCCCTTGGCAGGTCGTGGAATGCTTTTGTTCTCCTCTTATTCCATATGGAATACAATCAGTTAAAATAAGAAGGAATAGGGGAATATTCGATCGTTCACTCCAAAAAGAGGGTCCTATTGAAAAAGAAATTATCCAAAATAGAAAGAAGTTTTTTTTTTCAAATTCAATTGTTTATTTATCTCTTATTCAAAAATTTCCCTGAAAATTGAATTTCTTTTTTTCATTCAATGGGGTTAGATGATCTAGTTCTTAATATTATTACTTTACTCAATTGACAAATTCCACAACAAATCTCTTGATTCGGAATTAGGGACTCATGTATCATCTGATGAATCCACTTTCTTTTACACTTCTGTATCTTACTCTATCTTGTTTTTTAGTATTATCTAAAATAACTGATGAATTATGAATTTTCCATAACTTAGGTAAATGCTTTACCAACATATGTAGTGTAGTAAAAAAAAATAAATGGAATTTAACTCTTTCATGCTTACTTTAACTAGTTATTTTGGTTTTCTACTGGCTGCTTTAACTATAACCCCAGCTCTATTTATTGGCTTGAACAAGATACGCCTTATTTGAATTGACTGAATAATTATAATTCAGAAAAGAAAAATCTTTCTTTGGGATTCCTGGCATTCTACGACTCTTTTCCAGACTAATTAGGAATTCTTTTCTTGGTCATTGAGATTCGTGGATAATTTAGAGTACTATTTAGGGATAGATCGTACCTCTTTTTTTATCCCCTCGAACAAATCGAAATGATTGAAGTTTTTCTATTTGGAATCGTCTTAGGCCTAATTCCTATTACTTTAGCGGGATTATTCGTGACTGCGTATTTGCAATACAGGCGTGGGGATCAGTTGGATCTTTGATTGAGTCATTTTTTTTTTTTGATTGACCTCCTCCAGACCAGAGAGGAGGTCAAATTGAAATTGGAGTTACAATTCAATTTTGTTAAGTTATTTTACTCTGCTTCGACATAAAATAGATGGAATCACGCTCTGTAGGATTTGAACCTACGACATCGGGTTTTGGAGACCCGCGTTCTACCGAACTGAACTAAGAGCGCTTTCATTCATTCAAAAAGAAAATCTTTTTCTATTCCTAATGTATCTCACGTACGTATAGTCTCCACAAATTCAAGTTATACCCACTTTACTTTAATTGATCTCGTCGCTACTGCCTATAAAGAAGAAAGAAGTAATAGGTAGGGATGACAGGATTTGAACCTGTGACATTTTGTACCCAAAACAAACGCGCTACCAAGCTGCGCTACATCCCTTTTCCAAATTAAATTGTTGTACAATGCCATTGTACACAATTCCTGTCTTCTTTTCCACTCATAATTTTCTTCTTCTTTCTTTCTCTATCTATATATAGAACCCTCGTGTCATTTCTTCTTTTTGGTCTCATATAATTAAGGAATTATATACATATAAAATCCAATATAATTTCGCCTATAAAAGAAGGATTACTTTTCCTTGGTAATATATAGGAAGAAGGGGTCATCTTTTTCTTTTTTAGGGATAGGAAAATTTCGTCGATATGGTTCATTTTATATATAGCATAACAATCTTGGGCAAGAGTTTATGATCATATATGTATTCCAACAAGGAAGGAGGATTTTCAATGCGGGATATAAAAACATATCTCTCTGTAGCACCCGTGCTAAGTACTCTATGGTTTGGTGCTTTAGCAGGTTTATTGATAGAAATTAATCGTTTATTCCCAGATGCTTTGTCATTCCCTTTTTTTTAATTCTAGTTATTGCTATGGGAGGGATAGATTTCTTCGTGATATGACAAAATTTGATCCTTTTCAATCTTTTTTTAGTATCGGAAGGAAAAAGAAAGAAAAGATGGATTGGGTTGAACCTCAGAGTCATTAAAAATTTGGTAAACCCCATTTTTGAAAATAGAAATTCAATTTAAAGGGGTACCCAAGCTAAATAAGGCCTCAGAAATCAGAGCAATAGAAAAGGCGGGGCTGGCTAATTAAATGAAAGGATTTCGAACCAAAATCTTTGCTAATTCGACAAGGATTGTATTCTTTAATTATTTCTCTATTTTTTATTACTTAATTAAAGAATAAAAAAAAATTATTCTAATGAATTTTATTCTTCTTCTTCGGATTCAAAATAGAAGAATAAAAGAATAAGTAGAAGAATTAAGTTAAGTCAATCCAAAAAGAAAAGGAGGTTCATGGCCAAGGGAAAAGATGTTAGAATCAGAGTTATTTTGGAATGCATCAGTTGTGTTCGAAAAGGTGCCAATGAGGAATCGACGGGGATTTCTAGATATAGTACTCAAAAGAATCGCCACAATACACCCGGACAATTAGAATTCAAAAAATTTTGTCGTTATTGTCGCAAGCATACGACTCATCACGAAATAAAGAAATAGGAACATCGTGTGTTTGATCTTTCCAAACAACAGAAAGAGTAAGAACTTCATATTTAATATATAAAGAAAACATAGTATAGAATACAAAATACAAATCAACTCATCTGATTTCCGGTAGATATTATTTCATATGTATAGAGGGTATTCATATACTATAATATGAATCAAATAAGATATGGATCAAAGAAAAACTACTTCTTCTGGATCCTAAATTAATAAAATAAAGAAGTGAATTTTCAAATTTTCAAATTTTAAATAAGGAATAAATCATGTATACATCTAAACAACCTTTTCTTAAATCTAAGCAACCCTTTAGTAAATCCAAGCAAACTTTTAATAAATCCAAGCAACCCTTTCGTAAATCCAAGCAAACTTTTCGTAAATTCAAGCAACCTTTTCGTAAATCTAAACAACCTTTTCGTAGGCGTCCCCGGATTGGCCCGGGAGATCGAATTGATTATAGAAACATGAGTTTAATTAATAGATTTATTAGTGAACAAGGAAAAATATTATCGAGACGAATAAATAGATTAACCTTGAAACAACAACGATTAATTACTCTTGCTATAAAACAGGCTCGTATTTTATCTTTCTTACCGTTTCGTAACTATGAGAACGAAAAGCAATTTCAAGCCCAGTCAATTTCAATAATTACAGGTTCTAGACCCAGAAAAAATAGACATATTCCTCAATTAACGCAAAAGTACAATTCCAATCGAAACTTAAGAAACAACAACCAAAATTTAAGAAACAACAACCGGAACTTAAGTTCCGATTGTTGATGTTTTATTCGAATTCGAAAGGGCCAGACCTATATATATTATAAAGAAAGTAATCCAGCTCGTTGATTCCTACCACTTAATCTTAATTTATTGTATCTTCCCGGAGTTCCCTCTCCGGGAATTCATCTTTTATTATTCCAGTATATTACTTTATTTATACCTTTAATTGATGATCTTTATTTTATTGGAAATCGTGTAAAGATTATTTGGATTTGATACAGCTACTTGTGCAAGCATTTTACGATTAAGAATCAATTTCTTCTTGTACAGGTTGTGTATTAATTTACTATAACTATCGAATACTTTATATACCCGCGTTGCTGCGTTTATCCGAGTGATCCACAAACGACGAAAATCCCTCTTTTGCCTACCTCTATCTCGATGAGAGGAAACAAAAGCTCTTTTTACCTGTTGGGTAATCATTCGATTAAGTCTTAAATGAGCCCCTCTAAAGTTTGAGGCAAATGAACGCATTTTTGTTCGTCGTCTCCGGGCTATATATCCTCGCGGAACTCTGGTCATTGAATCAAATTAACCTTAATGAATAACTAATGATTTCTCTTCTTTTAGCCACCCTTTTTCTCATTAATAACAAAACTAATTATTCCGATATATAAAATATTAATTCCAATGGCTTTTGCTATAGTAACCTTCCCAACCACGATTTTTTATTCCACTCCGTTCAGTTATTTCTATACGAAATAACAAATTCATTCTAATAATACTAAAAAAAATAGTGGGTTCCATCGTTTCTATGGTTCCCTTTTAAACGGTGAGGCCCTCTCTATACACCGGAGCCCTTTCTTTCATCAAAAGGTATTGCGAACTTGTATAGTCCACATTCTTTGGCTCTACCTATCCATTATAGAGTAAATAGCTCTTTTCACAATAAGAGTTATCCATACAGTGACGGTATTTAATTATGAAAGTTGGCTAAGTAGCTGACCCTGTTAGTCCGTTCTTTTAAGATAAAGGAGCATAAGCCTTTTTCTTTTTATTACTATTTCCTCCGCTTAATGGATAACCATTTGCTACCAATGGGAGAATTGCTTCTTATTTCCAATTTAGATAATTGGATTTGCACCAAAGGAAACCATAAATTCCATATACCATAGAAATCTAGGATAGAGAAGCTATATCCTATTCATTGGTACTAATCATGGATACTTCAATTTTTTTTATATTTGTTTGAAGTCATGATCTGAACGAGTCGCACATACACCCTAGCACATGTTCCTCGACGCTGAGGGCATCCTTTAAGCGCGGCCGTTTTTCGAGCATTTCGTATTGGCTGTCTTGCGTTTCTAATAAGTTGTTTAACCGTCGGCATGTTGTATGTATATAGAAAAAAATGGATTGGTTTAGATCCATCTTAACCTGATGATTGCTCATCATGAAGTCTTTCTATTTTCTATTAAATCGAGGAAAACACGAATTTAGCTGTGAAATAACTTTACAAGAAATCCGGACACTACCAATCCTTAAACATTTCTGGAAACCACACTGGATCAGTATCGCAGTGCTTGTCAATCATTTCATCCCCTACAATATCGACAAGTCCATAAGCTTTGGCTTCGTCTGCTGACATAAAAACATCCCTTTCCATGTCTTCGGATACAACCCAAAAAGGCTTGCCTGTTCTTACTGCATAAACCCTTGTGATCATTTCGCGAACTTTGTGTAACTCTTCTACTTCTAGTAAAAATTCTGGTGTCCTTGCCCGATAATAAGCACTAGCAGGTTGGTGAAGCATAATCCTCGCGTGAGGGAATGCTATACGCTTGGTGGGTTCTCCTCCAAGCAGAATGAAGGACGCCATGGAGGCGGCTATTCCGAGGCATATTGTATATATATCTGGTGTCACCGTTTGCATCGTATCAAAAATAGCCATTCCTGAGATTAGCCACCCGCCTGGGGAGTTTATAAACAAAAAAATATCACTAATTCCATCTTCTATACTCAGATATACCATGAGACCTGTAATATGATTCGTGATCTCGCAACGAATCTCTTGACCTAAAAAAAGTGTCCTTTCTCGATACATAACATTGTATAAGTCAACCCAAGTCGCTTCTTCATCTCCAGGAATCCGGTAAGGTACTTTTGGAACACCAATGGGCATATTAGATTAATATTATTAAATTTAAGTAAGAAAACCACACTTTAATATGGAAACGTAAGAATGGAACAGAAAGAAAGAATCCGCAGTTTATTGTCTTAATTTTTATTCTTATTCTATATGAATATTATAGATTCTATTAATACGTAGATTGAAAGGTTATACATATAAGGAATGTAAGACAGATTGAATAAAGAAAAGGGAATGGGTGATTTGAATGCTAAACAAAGAGGGGTAGCGATCTATTCTTCGTTTTTTCCAAATTGGCCAAGTTACCCATTGCATATTGGCACTTATCGAGTATAGAATAGATCTGCTTCTCTTTCTTCTTATGAACAGAATTGGCTTCTTATTTTTAATGGAATGAAATAAATATTCGCGCTTTCTGACACAGAATCCCCTAGAAGGGTTAGGTACATAGGATATGGATAGTCTTTTTCAATGCGATAAAATAAAGCGACATCGTGTCTATTTTTCTTTGCTAAAGGGGTATTTCCATGGGTTTGCCTTGGTATCGTGTTCATACTGTCGTATTGAATGATCCGGGTCGATTGCTTGCGGTGCATATAATGCACACAGCTCTAGTTTCTGGTTGGGCTGGCTCAATGGCTTTATACGAATTAGCAGTTTTTGATCCCTCTGATCCTGTTCTGGATCCAATGTGGAGACAAGGTATGTTCGTAATTCCCTTCATGACTCGTTTAGGAATAACGGATTCGTGGGGTGGTTGGAGTATTTCAGGAGGAACTGTAACAAATCCGGGTATTTGGAGTTATGAAGGTGTGGCAGGTACGCATATTGTGTTTTCTGGCTTGTGTTTCTTGGCAGCGATCTGGCATTGGGTATATTGGGACCTAGAAATATTCTCTGATGAGCGGACGGGAAAACCCTCTTTGGATTTGCCCAAGATCTTTGGAATTCATTTATTTCTTGCAGGGGTGGCTTGCTTTGGCTTTGGGGCATTTCATGTAACGGGTTTGTATGGTCCTGGGATATGGGTATCCGATCCTTATGGACTAACTGGAAAAGTACAAGCTGTAAATCCAGCGTGGGGTGCAGAAGGTTTTGATCCTTTTGTTCCGGGGGGAATAGCTTCTCATCATATTGCTGCGGGTACATTGGGTATATTAGCGGGCTTATTCCATCTTAGTGTCCGTCCGCCTCAACGTCTATATAAAGGATTACGTATGGGCAATATTGAAACTGTACTTTCCAGTAGTATCGCTGCTGTTTTTTTTGCAGCTTTCGTAGTTGCTGGAACTATGTGGTATGGGTCAGCAACGACCCCAATCGAATTATTTGGGCCTACTCGTTATCAGTGGGATCAGGGATACTTTCAGCAAGAAATATATCGAAGAGTTAGCAATGGTTTAGCCGAAAATCTTAGTTTATCAGAAGCTTGGTCTAAAATTCCCGAAAAATTAGCCTTTTATGATTATATTGGTAATAATCCGGCAAAAGGGGGATTATTCAGAGCAGGCTCAATGGACAATGGGGATGGAATAGCTGTTGGATGGTTAGGACATCCCGTCTTTAGAGATAAAGAAGGACGTGAGCTTTTTGTACGCCGTATGCCTACTTTTTTTGAAACATTTCCGGTTGTTTTGGTAGATGAGGAGGGAATTGTTAGAGCAGACGTTCCTTTTAGAAGAGCAGAATCCAAATATAGTGTTGAACAAGTAGGTGTAACGGTGGAGTTCTATGGTGGCGAACTTAATGGAGTAAGTTATTCTGATCCTGCTACTGTAAAAAAATATGCGAGGCGTTCTCAATTAGGGGAAATTTTTGAATTAGACCGGGCTACTTTGAAATCTGATGGTGTTTTTCGCAGCAGTCCAAGGGGTTGGTTCACTTTTGGTCATGCTACCTTTGCTTTGCTCTTCTTTTTCGGACACATTTGGCATGGCGCTAGAACATTGTTCCGAGATGTTTTTGCTGGTATTGATCCAGATTTGGATGCTCAAGTGGAATTTGGAACATTCCAAAAAGTGGGAGATCCAACTACAAGGAAACAGGCAGTTTGATACACATTGTTATAGTATCTTTCACCTCTCTTTTTTGATTTGACATGGGAAACATCTCCCATCCTTTCTTTGACTCTTTTTCTTTCTTTATATGGGAAATTATCCCAAATGACAAATGAATAGGTGTGGAAGTTATAATTGTAAATAAACCAGGATCGAATCTATGGAAGCATTGGTTTATACGTTCCTTTTAGTTTCGACTTTAGGGATAATTTTTTTCGCTATCTTCTTCCGAGAACCACCTAAGGTTCCACCAACTCCAACTAAAAGAATAAAATAATTTCATTTAAGTAAGAAGTCCCCCTATCTGGGAGACTTCTTACTTAAATTAGTCTCCGTGTTCTTCGAATGGATCTCTTAATTGTTGAGAGGGTTGCCCAAACGCGGTATATAAGGCATACCCAGTAAAGCTTACAAGTAAACCAGATATGGAGATGGCGACTAAAGTTGCTGTTTCCATTTTTATAGAATTTCAAGATTACAATGGATCTACGAAAAGATCGTGTATTTACAACTACAACGGAATAGTATACAAAGTCAACACCAATGATTAAATAGAATTTATGGCTACACAAACCGTTGAAGATAGTTCTAAACCTAGGCCAAAACGAACTGGTGCAGGTAGTTTACTGAAACCCTTGAATTCGGAATATGGGAAAGTCGCCCCGGGTTGGGGGACTACTCCTTTTATGGGGATCGCAATGGCTTTATTCGCTATATTCCTATCTATCATTTTAGAAATTTATAATTCTTCCGTTTTACTGGACGGAATTTTAACCAATTAGGTTTCTACTAACTAAAACTAGGAAGTCAGAGTTTTTCCATCCAAAAAAGCCTTTCTAGTTTAAGATCTACATTTCTAGATATTATGGTAGTTCGACCGCGGAATTTTTTTGTTTCGGTATCTCTGGAATATGAGTGTGTGACTTGTTAGAATTGATCCTATTGATAATACATAGAAAGGGCCTGTTATCTCTATCAAGATGATTCTAATTCGTCAGATATTATTTATTCTAGTATCTGGAACACGAAATAGATAGAGTGGATCAAAAAAAAATGGAACTATGATTCATACTCACTATTAAGACCTCGCAACCAGACTGAAAAATTCAAGTAGTTCTTAAATAAAAATAAAAAAGAAATTTTCTTCCTTCCAATTTTGTTTGCCCAAAAGACAACTTTTTTTCTCTCGATTTTGTCGAGTCATTACACTGATTCAATAAATGATTATCAAGCGGTTCTTATTCGAAGAACCCTTGCCTTTTGTTTAGCTTGAGACTAAATCATCGTGGCTCTAGTATGAATCTAAGGTTTTAATTGAACTGATTCATAGGATCTCAACAAGATAATTTCTATATTACGCATAAAAAAACAAATCCTTTATAGGGAAGAGAAAAGTCAAGAAGCCTCTAATGACCAACATAAGGGAAAGGAAGAAAGAAAGACGCGCCAACTTGAGATTTTTTGGCATTATCATCACAAAGAAGATATTCCGGATTTTTCTTATTTGATATCTTCAAGGCAAATCGACCCAATTCAGTGGCTGATGAAGTTTTGAACCTTTTTTCTAATATTCGTTGAAAATTTTTGTGTTTCTGCTTGAGCCGTACGAGATGAAATTTTCATATACGGCTCTTAGAGGGGGACTCGGGTTAGTTACCTATCTCAATAAAGTATATGATTGGTTTGAGGAACGTCTTGAGATTCAGGCAATTGCAGATGATATAACTAGTAAATATGTTCCTCCCCATGTCAACATATTTTATTGTTTAGGGGGAATTACACTTACTTGTTTTCTAGTACAAGTCGCTACCGGTTTTGCTATGACTTTTTACTACCGACCAACCGTTACAGAGGCTTTTTCCTCGGTTCAATACATAATGACCGAGGCCAACTTTGGTTGGTTAATCCGATCAGTTCATCGATGGTCAGCAAGTATGATGGTTTTAATGATGATCCTGCATGTATTTCGTGTGTATCTCACAGGGGGATTTAAAAAACCCCGCGAATTAACTTGGGTCACAGGTGTGGTTTTGGCTGTTTTGACTGCATCATTTGGTGTAACTGGTTATTCTTTGCCTTGGGATCAAATTGGCTATTGGGCAGTCAAAATTGTGACAGGTGTACCTGACGCCATTCCGGTAATAGGATCGCCTTTAGTGGAGTTATTACGCGGAAGTGCTAGTGTGGGCCAATCCACTTTGACTCGTTTTTATAGTTTACATACCTTTGTACTGCCTCTGCTTACTGCCGTATTTATGTTAATGCACTTTCCAATGATACGTAAGCAAGGTATTTCGGGTCCTTTATAGGGAAGGCATATCATAGAGAATTATAATTATCATATATCATATCGGGTAGGTTTTGGTATTTCATTGCTACAAGCATGGGTTATTGTAAAATAACACATGTCATTTGGATACTTCTCTTCAACTCCAAAGTATTTTTATACAATACAAATAGTTGAAGTTAATTTTACGAAAGAAAAAAGGCGGATTATGGGAGTGTGTGACTTGAATTATTGATTTGGCCATGCAGATAAAGAATTGGATCTGCCACATTAGAATTCACAACCAAAGGTGTCTCCGCATCCAATCAACATGTAAGTCCCCTACCTAGGAAGGATAGGCTGGTTCACTTGAGGAGAATATCTTCTATGATCATACCGCAACCATGTCATCCATGAACAGGCTCCGTAAGATCCCATAGAGTAGAAATGGAATAAGTCATGTGACATGATCCAGTTCTCTATTTATTACACTTACCTTTTTATTATAGTATGGAAATGCATTCATTTTCTTTGCATCGATTGTGATCCGCAATACTATCGGAGTAAAAGAAGGGATCTAAGGAAGAATGTAGGCTAAACTTTTTGATTTTTTATTAGTAACAAGTAAATATTTTGTTTGGAGGTAAGAAACTTGCGATATTGAGGGGATAAATACCAACTAATCAAGAGACATGAGACAATCCACAAAGCAATTGATCATGATCAAATTTGTAAGCCCACTTGGATATTGAGCATTTACCCATAAGAATAGGATTATTTTCAATGAGTAGTTGTAGGTGCAACTTCGGAAAAGAGAATCTGATAAAGCTTTTCTTGCCTAGAGTCATTGAGTCATTATAAACCTTAATTCTATTAAGGATCTTCCGCGGTCTTATTTCTTTCACTCTTGCTCGAGCCGGATGATGATAAATTCTCATGTCCGGTTCCTTTGGGGGATGGATCCTAAAGAGTTCACCTATCCCAATAACAAAGAAACCAGACTTAAATGATCCTGTATTAAGAGCTAAATTAGCTAAAGGGATGGGACATAATTATTACGGGGAACCCGCATGGCCCAACGATCTTTTATATATTTTTCCAGTAGTAATTCTAGGTACTATTGCATGTAATGTAGGTTTAGCGGTTCTCGAGCCATCAATGATTGGTGAACCGGCAGATCCGTTTGCAACTCCTCTGGAAATATTACCCGAGTGGTACTTCTTTCCCGTGTTTCAAATACTCCGTACGGTACCCAATAAGTTATTGGGCGTTCTTTTAATGGTTTCTGTGCCAACAGGCTTATTGACAGTACCTTTTCTAGAGAATGTCAATAAATTCCAAAATCCATTTCGCCGCCCAGTAGCTACGACCGTTTTTTTAATCGGTACTGTAGTAGCTCTTTGGTTAGGTATTGGAGCAACATTACCCATTGATAAATCATTAACTTTAGGTCTTTTTTAGATATTTTTTGATTCATTCAACCGTGAAGTACCATAGGTATCTAGGAAATAGTTACTTCCAAGTGAATCTTCCCTAGATACCTAAAATCCATTTTATTATGATCCATTTCGCGAAAATATAGATTGTACCAAAGATGCTAAATTGTTTTCTTTTTATTCTAACTCGAAAAAGAAGAAGAAAAAAAATTGCAATGGATTTAAAACGAGAGTTTATTCTTAAGTAAATCAATTGGGAGATGCTTCTCTAGAGTGTCCCATATATGTTTTCTATCTTCCATACGAAAACTGTCAATTCTCAGAAGATCTTCTTCAGTCTTACTCAAAAGGTCCAATAGTGTATGTATATTGGCCCTTTTTAGACAATTATACGTTCTAGAAGTCAATTCTAATTGATCAATAAAAATACAATTCAATGGAATTCCTTTTTTGTTTTTCTTTAGATTAGTTAATCTTTTTTGAAAAGTAAAAAGGGGTGGAGTAAACCTGTTTTTATTTTCTTCGAAACTAGCGCCCTCTTCCTCCGCGTGTAGAAAAGGAAGAAATAAATCAATCAAATTACGAGAAGCCTCATAAAGTGCTTCCTTAGGGGTTAAACTTCCATTAGTCCATATTTCTAGAAAAAGTATCTCGTGTTTTTCATTTCCATTCCCACAAGAAAAAATACTATAATTCACATTTCGAACAGGCATGGATACAGCATCTATAGGATAACTTCCATCTTGATAGTTCTTTCTGAGTTCTGTCTGATATCCACGATCTCTCTTGATCTGTAAATCAATACAGAAATCAATGGGCTCTGTCAAGTTAGCTATAGGTTGTGCCGTATCAACGATTTCTACGGAAGGCGGTAAGATGATATCTTGAGCAGTTATGTATCTAGGACCTTTGACGCAAATGGATGCGTCTCTAACTCCATAGAGATTACTTCTCAATACAATTTCTTTCAAATTTAGTAAAATTTCTTGTACGGATTCTTCAATACCTGCTATTGTAGAATACTCGTGCGGCACGCTCCCAAATTTTGCACGTGTGATACATGTTCCTTCTATTTCTCCAAGTAAAGCTCTTCGCAAGGCAATACCGACGGTGTCCGCTTGACCTTTTCTAAGCGGGGACAGAATGAAACGACCATAATAAAGGCGCTTACTATCTACTCTTGATTCAACACACTTCCACTGTAGTGTTTGAGTGGATCCTGCTACCTCCTCTCGAACCATAATAGACTAGTATTATTATTTTATCATTGAATCGTTTATTTCTCTTGAAATGAAAGTTGAAAGCGGGTTAATTCTTTTACAGACGTCTTTTTTTAGGCGGTCGACATCCATTATGCGGCATAGGTGTTACATCGCGTATACAACTTAATCGCACACCACTTTTAGCAATGGCTCGTAATGCGGCATCTCTTCCACTACCAGCGCCCTTTACCATAACTTCTGCTCGTTGCAAACCTACTGTACGAATAGCATCTACTGCTGTTCTTTGACCAGCATAGGGTGATGCTTTTCTTGAGCTTTTGAATCCACAAGTACCGGCCGAGGACCAAAAAACCACCCGACCTTGTGGGTCTGTAACAGTTATAATGGTATTGTTGAAACTAGCTTGAACATGAATAACCCCTTTTGTTATTCTACGTGCACTCTTCCGTAAACTAAAACGTGCATTCCTACGTAAACCAATACGCACTTTCTTACGTGAACCAATTTTTGGTATAGCTTTTGCCATATTTTATTATCTCATAAATATGAGTTAGAAATAAAAAAAAGAAAAAAAGATACAAAGATATCCGTTTCAGGGTAAAATAAACCCTTTACTTTAATTATTTTAAATGAAATTATTTTATTTGGAATTGGAACATTTCCGCGGGTACTTTTTTTTACTTTTTAGAAAGTAAAGTTCTTTTTCGAAAGATTACCCCTGTCTTTGTTTATGCTTCGGATTAGAGCAAATGACTCTAATTCGTCCACGCCTACGAATCAGTCGACATTTTGTACAAATTTTACGAACGGAAGCTCTTATTTTCATATTTCCGTATCCTTTTTTAAACTATGAATCTAATCTTTTGGAAAAAATAAGTCTCTTCGCTTGAATTTTAGAACTTAGAATTTATTACCCTAGAAAAAAAAAGAAAAACCTAATCCTTTGAATCTTTGGTATCCTTCAAATCTTCGCTATCCTTCAAATCTTCGCTATCCTTCGAGTCTTCGATACGCTTCGAATCCTTATGGGGAAGTCTATAAATTATACGTCCCTTGCTTGAATCATAACGACTTACTTCAATTTTGACCCTATCCCCCATCAGTATTCGTATAGAACTAGACCGTATCTTTCCTGAAATATAGCCTAGGATGATGGTGTCATTCTCTAGCCGAACGCGGAACATTCCATTGGGTAGGGCTTCCGTAACTAAACCTTCGAAAGTTACTTTTGCTTCTCTCGGGTTTTTTTTTTCTCTCCTATTTTTTTTTTCTGTCATATTTTTTTTCTCCTATTTTTCTATTTTTATTTTAAAAATAGGAAGGGCGAGATAGAATTCGAGCACTATAGGCGGGGCGATTACCATATATAACATAAGACTTCTCCCCCAATTCTGTTTAGTCGAGCTTCTCGATCTGTCATTATTCCTCGAGAAGTAGAAAGAATAGCAATTCCCATTCCACCCAAAACTTTAGGAATTCCTTGATAGTTGGTATAAATTCGTAAGCCGGGTCGGCTGATACGCTTTAAAAAGGTTCTTGTTCTATATATTCCTTTTATAGTCTTTCTCTTTTGATGTCGCAAAGTTGAAACCAAGAAATATCTGTTACGTTCCTGATGTTTCCGAACACTTTCAATAAAACCCTCTCGTAGAAGTATTTTAACAATGTTTTCGGTAATATTTGTAGATACTACTCGAACTGTTCCTTTTTTATTCATGTCCGCATTTCTTATAGAGGTTAGTAAATCAGCAATAGTGTCCTTGCCCATAAGACTCTAATTCTAGGTTCCTCCTAATTTTTCTATAATCAACATGTTTTCTTTTTTTTTTTTTCATTTTGGATTTTAAAACATATACGTAAAACACAATCTACTAAATTAATTCTTTGGTCTCAATTTCGCCTACTAGTATTTATAATACTTCAGGAGCTAATGAAACTATTTCGCCTACTAGTATTTATAATACTTCAGGAGCTAATGAAACTATTTTGGTAAAATTCAATTCTCTCAATTCCTCGGCAATCGCGCCAAAAACTCGAGTTCCTTTTGGATTGCCTTTTTGATCAATTATAACCGCAGCATTGTCATCATAGCGGATTATTATACCGTCTTCGCATTTGAACTCTTTTACATGTACGTACAATTACAGCTCGAATTACTTCGGATCTTTCTAGAGGCATTTGGGGCAATGCGTCTTTGATTACAGCAACAATAACATCACCAATACGAGCATATCGCTGATTACCAGCAGCTCCTATGACTCGAATACACATCAATTTTCGAGCTCCACTATTATCTGCTACATTTAAAAGGGTCTGAGGTTGAATCATATTATTTTGATTTCAATTTGTTATTTCAATGCAAAAGGATGAAAGAAATATTGTCTTTCCAGAAAGAAAAACCGAGCATTTTTTTTTTATCTTCCATACCCCTTTTAGGGTTCTATATCTCTAATCGAATAAATTGACTTCGTATGGGCATTTTACTGGCAGCTATGGAGATAGCTGCTCTAGCTACAGTTTCAGATACTCCCCCCCATTTCATAAAGTATACGACCAGGTTTAACAACGGATACCCAATATTCGGGGGACCCCTTTCCCGAGCCCATACGTGTTTCCGTGGGTCTTAGTGTAACCGGTTTGTCGGGAAATATACGTAACCCATATTTTCCCACCACGACGTGCATATCGTGTTATTGCTCTTCGTCCTGCTTCTATCTGTCTCGCCGTGATCCAAGCGGGTTCAAGTGCTTGAAGAGCATATCTACCAAAACAAATACGATTGCCTCGGCAGGATTTTCCTTTCATTCTTCCTCTATGTTGTTTGCGAAATCTGGTTCTTTTGGGGTTATAGTCGATGGTTCTCTTTCTTAGTTCCATCTCTACTGCAAAACTGGACATGAGAGTTTCTTCTCATCCAGCTCCTCGCGAATGGAATCAGAAAGCATGTAAATTTCTCTAATTCATAATATTCCAAAATATTACGGTACGGATAGATACACAATTAATAGATAATAGAAAAAGTTCGGTTTTTTTTATATTGAATTTGTTAAAACAGAAAAATATAATATATAGTCAAAAAAGAAGATCTAGAATATATCCAGATGTGTGTGTATATTTATCTAAATTCTATATTTATAGATAATGTAATCCTTCTTAAAAAAATCCCTTATTTTTACTCTTATTGAATCGCGGTAAAGTATTCTAATTCAATAAGAATTTCGCGGGCGAATATTTACTCTTTCCTGTCTTATTTGTTAATTTATAAACTTACCAAATAAGACAATTTTTTTGGTTTGTTCCGCCATCCCACCCAATGAAGTGTTAGGATTCTTTTCAATAAAATCCTATGGAATCATAGGTTCTGTCGTTGCTTCTCCTTGAATGGTTAGGTCTGAATCCCGCAACGGAGCTTCCAAAAAATTTCTTTCCGAGTTAATTTTCTCAGTTTTATTAACCCGGGCGGCTCTTTATTATTGCTTTAAATTTGTAGTTCTTGTTTCAAGTTACAATTTTTAATTCTCTATTATTTTTATTATATTGATGCTTTATCACATTGCCTTTTATGATGTAATTCATAGACCATACATAGTGGAATCCTATATCTTATTTATTTCCTCTTCCTTCTTTCTATCATCCCTCCCTTTATCCACATCCCTTTAGTTTTGCTTCACAACCTAGAATCCCTTTTCTTTTTTAGAGAAAAAATTGCAGTTGCTACAACTATATGACACATCTACTCATTTATGTTATGATAGAGGTATTTATTCATATAGTGACTGTTTCTTAGTTAGGATCTCGACAATACGAAGCAATAGGTTGGTTATTAGTTAATTTTCTATAATTACTAAGTTTTTTTCTTAAAAAAAAGAAAAAAATAACGAGTCACACACTAAGCATAGCAATTATATTAAATGATTTATCAATTTTCATTAAATCTTATAGAAAGAGGTATAATTTCTTCTTTTGCAGGGATTTCAGGAAAAAAGTCTCTTGTCATTTTTTATTCTATCAATGGACAGAATCCGAAGACAAGATTACTTATTCTTCGTCTACGAATATCCAAATTTTTACACCTAATACTCCATAGATAGTCCGAATTGGATAGCAGCAATAATCAATTTTAGCGCGAATTGTTTGGAGGGGAAGTCTACCCTTTTTAATAGATTCGGCGCGTGCAATTTCTTTTCCTCCGAGACGACCCGCAATTTTTACTTTTACTCCCCTTATATCTGCTTTTTTAGTTAATTCAATGGCTTTTTTCATTGCCTTTCGGAATGAAACTCTATTTTTTAATTGGAAAGCTATATATTCTGCAAGAATGTTAGGCTGTCTATAAGGTTCTTTAACTTTTTCGATAGAAATATTAAATCTCTGGTTTACAGAGTTAATTTCCTTTTGTAGATCTTTCTCTAATTCTTCGATTGCTCCTTTTTTCTTTAATAAATTTGGGAATCCAATATGGATTATGACGTGGATCGTATCGATTTCTTTTTGGATTTCTATATGTGTAATTACTTCGGAACTTGAACCTGAGTCCATTTTTCTATTATGTGTAATTACTTCGGAACTTGAGTCTGATTCTATTTTTCTATTCGAGCCCTTTTTCCTATTCTTTTGTATATAGTTCTTGATACAATCCCTTATTTTTTTATCTTCCTGTAGACCTTCAGAATAATTTTTTGGTTGTGCGAACCAAAAGGAATGGTGTTTTTGGGTTGTACCAAGTCTGAAACCGAGTGGATTTATTTTTTGTCCCATATTTTTCTATTCTATATTTTTTTTACTGGGAATCGAAATCTTAGATGGATCTAAAGGTTATTTAGATTTCTTTACTATATTTAGTACAATTGTTATATGACACATGCTTTTTTTTATGGGGAAACTACGTCCTCGAGCTCGAGGTCTGAATTTCTTCATAATAGTACTCCTACTGACTTCGGCTTTAGTAATAAATAAATTCGCTTTGTCGAAATCCCTATAATGAGTAGCATTTGCGGCTGCCGAATAAACCAACTTTAAGATGGGATAAGATGCTCGATAGGGCATGAGGTTCAGTATCATAACAGTTTCCTCGTAGTAACGCCAGCGAATCTCGTCAAGAACTCTTTGTGCTTTGAAAACAGACATAGGGATACGTTTTTGTGCTTTGAAAACTCTCTCGAACTTAAGTAGACGATCGGTTGGAACTTTCCTTGCGAGTTTCCTTAGCCCACTTTTCTTCTTCTTTATCCTAGGGATATACTTTACTAGTTTGAAACTTGTCATAAATAAGGTTATTCCCCGCCTACCTTTACTTTATTTTGAATCTTTTTTTCTTCTTAATCTTTCTATTCAGAATTCAGTTAACGACGAGATTTAGTATCCTTTCTTGCATTTTCATAACTCGTGAAATGCCGAGTAGGCACGAATTCCCCCAATTTGCGACCTACCATAGGATTTGTTATGTAAATAGGTATATGTTCCTTTCCATTATGAATCGCGATTGTATGGCCAACCATTGTGGGTAGAATGCTAGATGCCCGGGACCACGTTACTATTGTTTCTTTCTCCTCCTTCATATTGACCTTTTCTATCTTTGCCAATAAATGATGAGCTACAAAAGGATTCGTTTTTTTTCGTGTCACAGCTGATTACTCCTTTTTTCCTTTTTAAAGAGTGGCATTCTATGTCCAATATCTCGATCGAAGTACGGAGGTCAGAATAAATAGAATAATGATCAATGGAAAAAAGAAAAAAATCCTTTAGCTGGATAAGGGGCGGATGTAGCCAAGTGGATCAAGGCAGTGGATTGTGAATCCACCATGCGCGGGTTCAATTCCCGTCGTTCGCCCATCGCATTATTGCAAATTCCAAAAATGCAATTTTCCATATTCCTAGTTACGTATTTACTTACGGCGACGAAGAATAAAACTATCGCTATATTTTTTCCTTTTCCTAGTTCTTCTTCCAAGCGCAGGATAACCCCAAGGGGTTGTGGGTTTTTTTCTACCAATGGGAGCTTTCCCTTCACCGCCCCCATGGGGGTGGTCCACAGGGTTCATAACTACCCCTCTTACTACGGGGCGTTTACCTAGCCAACACTTAGATCCGGCTCTACCCAAACTTTTTTGGTTCACCCCAACATTACCCACTTGTCCGACTGTTGCTAAGCAGTTTTGGGATACTAAACGGACCTCCCCAGATGGTAATCTTAAAGTGGCCGATTTACCCTCTTTTGCAATGAGTTTCGCTACAGCACCTGCTGCTCTAGCTAATTGCCCACCCCTTCCACGTGTGATTTCTATGTTATGCATGGCCGTGCCTAAGGGCATATCGGTTGAAGTAGATTCTTCTTTTCTCTCAAAAAACCCCTTCCCAAACTGTACAAGCTTCTTCCAAAGCATACGGCTTTCTAGATGTATATGACGATCTCTAGACAGATGGATCTTATATGAATCATATGATGAAGTACCACATGAGTGGATATATAGGAAAGGAATCCAAATCTGCCGAATCGCTCATGTTATGATCTTCTACATCCTAGGTCTCTGCGTTCCGTCATCTGGCTTATGTTCTTCATGTAGCATTCAGATCGAATGACTCTATGAAATTACGTCGATACTTCCACATATTATGGGTAACGTAGGAGACATCCCTATTTTCCCCCGGGGGTCTTAATTACCACTGCTTAGCTTTCAATTTGCCTCTGACCATCAAATTAAATGTGAATAACCCGTCCTCCTCTCTTTGAAACAAGGGGCGCTTCCGGTTCTGTGCGTGCTTCAAACAATTTTGTCTTCTCCATATTACCATATCTCTAGAGCCAATAATTTTCTATGAGGAACTACTGAACTCAATCACTTGCTGCCGTTACTCAACAGTTTTCTGTTGAGGTCTATCCCGTAGAGGTAGTCAAATTGGATCAGTGATCGATTTCTAGGTTTCGTCGTAAACCTAATTGGTTACTTCCAATTACGTAAATCAATAGTTCAAACCGCACTCAAAGGTAGGGCATTTCCCATTGATATAGGAACTTTTGTACCAGAAACAATAGTATCTCCAATTATAGCCCCTCTGGGATGTAAAATATATCTCTTCTCACCATCCCCATAGTGTATGAGACAAATGTATGCATTTCGATTAGGGTCGTATTCTATGGTTACGATTCTACCAGATATGTCTTTTTGATTCCGTCGAAAATCTATTTTACGGTATAGGCGCTTATGACCTCCCCCTCTATGCCTTGCGGTAATGATTCCTCTGGAATTACGACCTTTACCACAACGGTGCCGTCCATGGATCAAATTATTTCGTGGATTGGATTTCACTTGCCTGTCTACGGTTCCCTTGCGTGTGCTCGGGATAGGTGTTTTGTATAAATGTTTCGCCGTATTATTAAGTATTCTCCTTTAGTTTTTTTCTCTATCTAGAAGTGGAATAGAATAACCCGGTTGAAGGGTAATGATCATACGTCTGTAATGCATTGTATGGCCCAGAATAGGTCCTATTCTTCTACCTTTTCCAGGTAGTCGATGGCTATTCACAGCTACCACCTTAACACCAAAGAAGAGTTCGACCCAATGCTTTATTTCTGTCTTAGTGAATCCCGATTCGACATTAAAAGTATATTGATTCTTTCCCAATAAACGAAGACTTTTTTCTGTAAATACTGCGTATTTGATTCCATCCATAAATCGACTTTCCCTCCTATGCTCTGAGTTCCAGTATCGATAAGAATTCGAGTTCTTATTGTTCTTATGTTATGGTATGAATATACCATACCAATTCGTTATGTATGGATGATGGATGAGATTCCATGGATAGAGAGCCAGTTCCAATAGACTTATGGAATGTTCCCGTTCGTGTGCATCCAGCAGGAATTGAACCCGCAAATTTACCAATTATGAGTTGGGCGCTTTAACCATTCAGCCATGGATGCTTAACAGGGATCATCGTACATCGTAAATAACCAATTTTCATATAGAAAGACATATCATAGAAAAATGAAATCGAAAATATTCCGAGATGGCAAATATTCGGAGATGACTATGAAAACACCTCTCTGGATCCTCGAATTGAAAGAGAGATTGAGAGGGATCAAGAATCCTAATTCTCGCTATTTGGAATGGATCCAATTCTATTGAGTCTGACTCATAGTGATCATTTCTCTTTAGCAAAGAATGACCTTGGTTATCAAAGGATTGAACAACCGGGATCCATTTACTTATGATACCTAGTTGGCATTGATAACAAGGATCTAATGAATTATGAGTTTAATAGATCCTCTTTAGCAGAAAGACGTATATTCCTTGCTCATTATCAGACAATCACTTATTCCCAAACCTCGTGTGGGACTAATCGTTTTCATTTACCATCTCATGGAAAACCCTTTTCGTTCCGCTTAGCCCTATCGGGTATTTTAGTGATAGGTTCTGTAGGAACTGGACGATCCTATTTGGTCAAATACCTAACGAAAAATTACGATTTTCCTTTCATTAAGGTACGAGGGCTTCTTATTCCACAAGAACGAAAGCACCTTTTCATTCTTTCATATACTAGGGGTTTTTACTTGGAAAAGACAATGTTCCATACTAAAGGATTCGGGTCCATAACCACGAGTTCCAGTGCACTAGATCTTGTAGCACTTAGCAACGAAGCCCTATCCATTAGTATTCCACATAAGAAATCCATTCTAGAAAAAAATACAATTAGATTAGCTCTTCATAGACAAACTTGGGGTTTGCGAGCCAAGGTAAGATCGGCTCGGGATCATGGGACCCTTTTCTATCAGATAGGAGGGGCTCTTGTACAAAATAGACTTACTAAGTAATAACCCCATAGAATCTATCTATATAAAGATAAAGAGGCAATCGTGTCAGGAAGCGGGTTTTTCTTTGGCCAAAAGGTACTTCGAACTTGGAACGAGCATGAAGAGATTAACGAGACTTCTTTCTCTTTTGAGTTTTTCTGGCGGACCTGCCGCGCAAGATCTTTGGTCTTCCCCTGGAACCGATGAAAAAAAGTGGATCGCTTCTTATGTACTCGCTCAGAATGATTCTTCTCTATCTATAGTTCATGGCCTATTAGAAGTAGAAGGTGCTCTGGTGCAATCCTTACCGACAGAAAAAGATTGCAGTCAGGTTGATAATAGTCGAGTGACATTACTTCGTCGGTCCGAACTAAGGAATCTGTTAGAAATGTTTTGAAATGGATATTGTTCTCTCTTTGATCAGGGATTGCTATATGAAAAGAAGTGGAGTTTGAAAAAGGGAACGGAATGCTCAAACCGGAACTGCTAGAGGAACGAATTTTCAATAGCATAACTTGGGCTCCTAGAATATGGCGCCCTTGGGACAATCTATTTGATTGCAGGGTTTTGTTCCGAAGCA